>NC_083636.1:33636458-33936458 GCF_963576545.1 Limanda limanda | reverse complement strand
GCGGCACAGGGTTTCCTCCGCTGTGCACAATGGGCTTCTGGGACAAAGAGCACCGTGTGCGGAGGTTTGCGGTTCGAGCTCCGTTTCTTCCGAGGAGGGTGACCTCACCTGCACAGGTGATGTCATGCGTGTGACGTGAAGCTACGGTTCTCAACACAGGGTCAGGTCCCGATCACATATTGAAGCATCGATCAGGTGGAATCATGAGAAACGAGCTGAGGGTTCAGAGGCACCTGCTTCACCTGGGTTCACCTGGGCCAGCACATATGTGCAAGTATTTGTACTGAGCCTAACAATCTTTGTTTATTTACATCCCCATTGCTCATTAATTTGGCAAAGAAAACTTTTCCTTGAGTAGAATAAATATAGTAGATAAATATTTTAATTTACATCAGAATCAGTATCAGAATCAGAAAGATATTGCCAAGTAGGTTTACACCTACCTGGAATTTTCTTTGGTAAAAAGGTGCATACATTTAACATAAAGCCTAAAAACACAATAAGTGCTTCACATAAGAAAGAAATAACTGTATATAAAACAAACATATATACAAGACATAAAAAGTTAAATAAAGAGTAAAATTATATAAAAAGTTAAATCATATGTAATACGTAATGAACTGCAAAACACTTGCATCTACTTGTGCAAAAACATAAAATCCACACATGCACACCATTAAATAACCATTAATAATAATACAAAAATGTAATTGCTATGAAAAGTAGTTAAAAATAAATATTTAAAAATAAAAAAAACTATTCGGCTCATTTATTTTGCAGCCGTGTCTTAAGGTCTTAATCACTAATGTATATTGCTGTTTATTATTTCCTTATAACTTCTTTGTAAGTGAAGTAATCTTTGCTTCGTTTGAAGCCAATATGACATCATATGTAAACAAACTAACAGCTTGTGCACCCCCCACCCACCTTTTAAAACCAGGTTGGTCAGGTCTGTTAATGTTTTCATCATATGTAAACACTCAGAAAACAGGGCACTGAGCTCTTTATTTAACATCTGGACCTGGTTTGTTTTCTGCATGTCAGATTTGTTCCTTATACGTTGTACTATACTAAACAAGTAAAGCCCGAATCTAAAATATCCATATGAACTCTGCCATAATAAAGTCTGTAAGTATATTTTATTTAAATTATTCCATGTCAGAGAAGCATCTTTTCTTATGTAAAATGGAAACACTCTTCTTTTCAGTTGACCAGTACAGTTTAATGCAGTCCAATCAATTCACATGAAATTGTGTGAACCACAAGTAATTAGGGCCCGAGCACTGAGAGGCAGTGAGGCCCTATTGAAATTGTAAGGATTATTATTATTTTCAGGCAAATGAATTGGCTTTTTGAAGGCTTTAACATGTTCAAATTCTTACCAAAATTTGCAGAAAATCAGAAAGTGGTGAAAATTACCTTTTCATTTATTTTCTGTTATTATTTTATTTATTTATTTATTTATTTATTTTTAATTTAATTTAAAAAATACAATTATTTACCTCCTGCGCAGAAGTGGACTGCGCACATCCTCCATTTTTTTATATTTTACATATTTTAAGATAAGATAGTGGTTGAAGTTCTGCCAAATTTGAGGTTCAGTATCTTGCCAAGGACACTTCGGCATGCAGATGGGAAAGAGTGGGCGCCAGATGAGGAAGAGTGGATTTGAACCGCCAACCTTCTGGCTGAAGAACGACCACCCTACACCCTACCTGCTCATTCCCATGAGAAACAAAGCACAGGAAGAAGATGGACACATTATTGTGTGTGTGTGTCTGTGTCATTCTATGCTTTTTTGATTCACATTTCAGAGGAAACCATTGTATTTTCTAGTTTACTACATATATTTGACAGCCTTACTTAAAAGTTACTTTTATATTTTTGGATTTTAGATACTGGATGATTTAATTCTATGTGTGGCGTGTGACATACATGGCATATCATGGAACAAAAGAAATAACCAGAATATTTTTCTTTAAAAATATGAAATGTTTTATTACAGCAATTCACAACATTACATGCTTCAACTGTACAATATTTCTCACTATCTTACATAGAACCACATGCAGTGTGCTCGACCAAGCTCAGCCTGGAGAACCGGACAGTGCACTAAAATAAAAAATATCTCTCATGTTGCAAAGTGTCATGACTCAGAGTCACGACAGCAAAGTAAATCTGTGACCTCAAAAGAACACACCGCACAAAGACTTGCTCTTGAGAAAAATGAAAAACGAAGTCTTGAACAGAGAAGATGAATTTATGTTTGGAGCCTGTGTAAAAAATTATGTCAGTGTGTTTCTGCTCGTTTGGATCTACCTTAAAACTTTTAAAACAAATGACTCTAATGAAGATCTTCTATCCATGGCAACACAACCCATAATATCCTGTATATTTCAAGCTACATTTGAGAAAGTGGATGTGTCCAATGAATACACACATGGCTTTTTCATTGTTCTTTTGATCAAACATATTCAAAGGACTATTTCGGCCTTTTCTGTGACTGTAAATCCAAGTTAACAATAGTAACGAAAGCTACATGTCAAGGTGCTCGGCTGTATCACCAGTAACACGCTCATTCCGCCCTACACATGAGCACCTGAGAAAACACACATATGAGCTTCTCATACAAAAATGTTTCTCCCATTGTCCGTCGGTGTTGTGTTCCTCTTCGCAAATGAGACCATATCACCACCACATCCTCATCAGCAAGAGGCTGAACAGCCCACAGACATAATGGAGTGTGCCCGGCCTCCAGGAGGAGGCGCTGTTACACAGGTCCGAGTCACAGCAGTGGATGCGCACCCCTGGCAGCTCATGTTGCTGGCAGTGTCTGGATGTGGCACAACCGCTGGTCAGGACAATACCCAGGGCTGCTGGAAGGACAGGAGAGGGAGACAGTCAGTCAGGGATGAGTGACGAGCTGGTGTTTAGCTCAGCAAGAAAAAGAAAAAAAAGCACAAGTAAGCATCAAATACTGCAAGTGTGTAATGAGGAAGCGAGACACACTTCACAGCATGTTTCCCCACAAGCCAAGAAACCAAGGCTTTCACACTGACCACAATTTGTTCTCTTTAATGCAGAAATGAAAGAGTTGGAGAGCCACTGTCAGTAAATTCAGAATATCTTGTAAAGTCTATATTTAAATCTAAAGTATTTCCATGTAATTTAGAACAAAATATACTGAAAAATATACAAGTGAGTCGTGTCAAACCTATAATCCACACTTTTACATCAGAGCAGGAAATCCACCAGACTCTCTTTCTCACTAGTGGTTGTCATATTGTTTGAAGTAAAGCATTTCAATGATAACTGACATCCAGGAATTACTGTAATACAGTCTGTGTTATATATTGACTGTTCCTAGTTCCTATAGCAAAGAGGTGACATTAAAATGCATGTTTATAATCTGGAAACAACAGTTTACAGTATTTACAGTCAACTCTTGTCAAGGATTCAGGGCAGATGAAATCACACCTTAAGCCCTATAAGGCATATTATGGTTTGTGAATATGGGTTACACAAATTAAATTTCATTGATCCAATCCTTGCCCTACTTCAGCTTATCTACAGTTATTTTTGCAGATCATCTTCCTCTGACGTCGCCAGACACATGGAGCTCAGGAGATGTTTCAAATTCAACACTCACAGAGCTCATATCTCCGTTACGGCTAAGTAACCCTTTATCTTGCAATGTCAAAGAAAGTGAAAAAATAAATCCTAGGGTCCCCCAACCCTCCTCAAAATGTCATGGAAATCAGTTGTGTGGTTTTCACCTGATCCTACTAACTAAGGTACGCAGATGAAAACATAACCTTTTTAGCGGAGGTTGAAAAAAAGCAAAGGTATTCAGGTTATCTGAGGGCAGCAGTTTGAAAAGATCAGCCTGGCTCCCTCAGTAACATTGTGATGATGATCCTTAGTCTCTTAACATCACATCTCATGAAATTATGCAGTTTTTTTCCTGTCAGGATTCCTCACTTCACGTGTAGGTTGGGGCCAATTGAGGATGGTTATGGATTAAGGGCAGATTCTTGTCTCTGAGGACATGGAAATGTGAACCTCACTGTTCTGTTTGTTTGGGGTTTGGCGCGGTCACGTGAAGATTAACAGGCTTACATGGCCACAGATTACCACTGCTTCAAGATTTTTGACAGAGTGCCTGTCATGCAGTGTCAGACGGGTTGTTGTCAGTCTGAGCTCGCCGAGCTTCCCTGCAAATGGAAGAAGGTGCATCATCAGCTCTTTGCACATGAAAGAGACGTCAAGCAAACAGCTGGATCGTCCACGCTCCCGTGAATAGCAGCAGAACCACTCATCTGACCATCACCGTCCTGTCATGGATGTCCACATCCTCCGTTTGACTTCACATCTCACAATGACTGACTTATAATTTACTCAGCAAAGCACACCAAAGCAGGATTATGTAACTACGCTCAGTGCAAGGGGGAGCGAGAAGGATATTCACAGCCGCGGACAAAAAAACATTTACATGAAAGTATGATTAAAAACGATTATGCCAATGTCCAGTGGCACGTCAGAGGGAGTTCAACGTTTATTATCCTGCGATACCCTATAAACATTCTCCAAATAAGAATACCCAGTTGCATTTAACTCAAAGATTTAGAGGCTGGAGAGGAGAGGAGAGATTGTGAATATGATATCAGTTTATTAGTCAGTAAACATTACGTTCACTCACTGCTCTCTGTCTTGATGCAGAAGCGGTGCTTGAAGCCCCTGTGTGAGTGGGTGCAGGTGATGACCTCTGGGTTGGAGCAGCCCACGTCCACGTACTTCTGGCCCTGGAGGATGTTGCAGCCATAGCACTGCAGCCCCTGGACTGTAGGGGGACACACAGACCAGTACGGGACAATTTATTATGGTGTGTCGGCGTGTTGTGTGAAGCTTAGTAATCGGAATGATATATGAAAATCACCCCAGTAGCATTGCCATCATACGAAGATATTTATCAACTTAACATCATGAGAAGACAGGAGGAGAGAGAGAACAGGAGCTGCAGGAGATGTAGACAGAACCAATGAGAGCTGATTGTTATGATTATTATGAAGGTGGAGCAATATGAACCAATCATTTCCCAGTTTCAATCCATGACAGGCTTTGTTGTTACAGTTTACTGAGGTAGTCAATCTTATATTTAGCTAAACACCTTTATACTGAGTACCACTACAAATGTGAATTGTGTGTGTGTGTGTGTGTGTGTGTGGACCAGGTATTACTCGTGTTGTTTACAGTCATATTATGGGGACTTGTCTTCCTTATGGGGACACAAATGCACCAAATTTGCTGCTAATGGTGATATTAAAACGACAGGATGAAAGGTTTCCCAGTTCCTAATTGCAATTTCCCAAACCGCCACTTGACTATTATGTGTTGGTGCCTCAAAATCCACATCAGAGGCATCGGAACTGACCTGGATTCAAATTTGAATCACTTTTTAGATACGTCTTTAACAGGAGCATCACAGTCTTTGTTATTGTAGGTATGGAGGTGTATTCTCCTTCTCCTCACACGCTTGTGGTTAAGGGTGAATCACTACTACACCCAATCTCAGGCAGTCTGCCTGCCAGCTCCAGCTTGTGATCTCAGTGCTGCGTCTCTACCACTCAGCACCCTATTAGTGCTATAGAGGCTGAAGCACAGAGGAGGACTTGAGAGAGGGACCTTATCAACATGCAGCCACATTATGCAGTTTGCTTTTCCTTCTCAGCTGGTAATGAAAAAATGATGCACTTGGTTAATATGATAATTTGCCGAAATATGAGTTTGGTCCCTGCTGCTAAAAGAGGAGCTGGCAGGCGTTAGAATCACAATACAACTGAATTCTTAAGGATATCTCGCCAAAAATAAAATGCACTGACGACTTCTTTCATCTTAAGTTGCCATACCACTGCTCTTCCCAAATGTCTAACTCCCTCAAGAAAGTAAGGCTAAGCCTAAACAGAACAAATCCACCAGGGCTTAAAGGGATTATCTGTAAATTCAGACCCCTCACACACCTGTGCCTGACCTCCGAAATCCCACACACACAAGGTAGAAGATCAGCTTTGGCTGAAACCAATCCTCGCTCTTTATCTCTGGCGCCCTGTGGACTCAGTGGCGAGGGCAGAGAGCGGAAGCCAGCCTCTCGCTGCCACCGCTCCGTTAAATAGCCCAGCAAAAGCTCTGATGGAGCTTTCAGGAGCAAACTAATCCCAGGCAAATGCTCTTACAAAAATCACTTTAGAAATCTGCTGGAATCAATGTAAAGCCTCACAGGGACAGAGAACACATGGCAGCCCTTAGGGGATGTGTCATCGTTTCCTATTGGCGATATACTATATGCAGGGAAAGCTCCCCATAAATACTGGAGTCTTTCATTAGAGCTGGGTAATTGTAAAGGAAGTGCAAAGCAGTGGAATGGTCATTTACATCTGTTTAGCAACCTCATTTAAAAATTCCCTGTGATGCAATGTGGTTAGACGCCGTGCATGAAACATAGAAAAGCTTCCCGGCGTGGCTATTTGTCAACATAATGAGGACATATTGAAAAGACATTCAGCTCCCATAGTACAATGCAATTTATCATGAGCCAGATAATTTCCCAGTATGCAATGCAAATGTTGATTAACTCTGACTATGTCAATTTATATTCTGACCTACATCTAAATTAGTATTACGCATGAAGTACTGGTATTTGCATTTCAACACAGAACCAACCGTGTATGCAGTAGTTGATTTATAATAAATCTAGTTTGAACACAAACAGAAAAACAAGAATGACTTTTGAATTATCATAGAAATATTTGGATTTAATGTAGAATAAATAATACAGATGGCTTATCTCATTATATATTGATATGTTTAGCTTTTTCAGTAGCACTTAAAACTGAACGCAGTTTGATCACTATAATCAATATGGACATGCTGCTAATAGGTAATGAATATGGTGCAATTATGGTATTGAGCTCCTCTGACAGTCAGGGTTCATTAAAACCAAAACAATGCTATCCAACACCATACATGTTTTGATTATCATATGTTTATATTGTTTGGATTTCATTCAGATGGATTACATTACATGACTATTATAGATCTCATGATATTTCAAGATGAAATCTGATACTGATACTGCAGAACATCCAGATTAGTTGCCTCTCATGGATGTTGCCTCATATTGGTAAACCCCCATATCATTAATCTGGTCTGGAGATCACTGCACCTCTCACTGGGATCAGAGGTGATCTGACTTGGACCAAAAACAGCAAGATACGAATCAGGCAAAGCAACATCTCAGCACAAGTCGGCCCAGTTCCTTCTCAGTGAGACATTAAGGTGGCGGAAGAGCAGAGTCAGGTCAATCATTATTGCTCTGTAGGGAAATTTAGCCTGCCACCTATGGATATTACCTATTGTTAAGAGAGTCATATAGATTTGAACTCCCAAGTCAGTTACATGCGAAACAAAGGATTATTAATTGGGGTCCCCTTACAACATAGTCGTTCATTATATTAATGTTGGTCTGGGACATTCCGAGACCTGCTGTGTGTAATTCTACTGCTGTGTTAACATTTTGCAAACATTCAAAGTTGTTTTTAAAATAACCGGGTACTGTACTTATTGTCTTATACAGTGCAGCGCATACAATATATTACCCGTCTGACTGTACATTTATTATTGATGACTTTGCTTGCAAAGGCTGCAGTAAGTGAAGACTATTGTATTTTGATATCATTAGTGCATAGTGTAGTTTATTTTGTCTCTCACACACAAATCTATACATGCACGTGCAGCCAGTTCCTATGCGTCTGTGCCCTACGGAATTCTCCATACAAATATATGCAGTATATCCTACTTACCTTCTGCCAAGCAGAGTGCCAAAACCAAGATAAATCCAAGCCCATACACCAGCCAGGTATGTAAAGTCATGGATGCAGCACAGCAAGAGATGGTCAGTGGTCGGTGCTGGAGGAGAGAGAGAGCCAAAGATTTGCTCTGCTCTCATCTAACAGTCCACCAAGACACAGGGAGAGAAAACAGGGCAGAGCTCCTGCACTTTCCAGAGCCCTGAGTAAACCCAACTGTCTCCCTCCACCGCAGTCTCAGCCAAGCTCGCGCAGTGAGCGAGTGAATTGCCTGTGAGAGTCCAGCGAGAGAGGGAGCCAACCATCCAGACAGTCAGTCAGCTCAGCAGCCAGTCAGGCAAAGAGACGGGGGGGGGGAGGAAGATAAGTGAGCGCAGGAGCTAAATAAATGAATGTCTTCCTCAGTGGTCTCCTCACGTCCTGAGGAGGAGAAGCTGGGGGATTTGATCAAAGGGAGGAACAAAAAAAAAAAAAAACTCATGTCAACTGCCGAAGAAGCTCCTTCTCTCATTAAAGAGATGAAAACAAACAGTGAGGCAGTGAGTGTGGTCTAGTTGGGGCAAACACATCAATCAGGATTAATTCCTGATTGATAATCCATTGCTTCTAATAATAGCCCTATCAAAATGTGCTAAAAGCCCCGGGACTAAATGGGATGGCACGGCAGGGGGGCCAGGTGGGTGTGTTTATGTGAGTTTGAGCATGTTTGTGTCTCAGAGTGGGGGCAATGCCAAAGGACAGACACACACAAACACACACGGACACACACACACACACACACACACACACACACACACACACACACACACAACAGGGCAGGTTATCTGTGCTCAGTGTATCACTGCGCTCGCACACTGGGGAGAAAATTCTATCTAATCAAGAATTAAACAGTAAATCCTTTCTTAGAGACTGTAATGCCAGAGGATAAGGCAGGCTTTGCAGTAAGCCCTCATTCCCTACCCACCCAAAGCAACATATGGTCCCGTCTGATAGATCTCTGCCAATGATCACTGTCATTCATATTAAGACATATTTACCGGGGCCAGTGCACATTTCTCCACATATGTTTTGATCTCGGTGGATAAGCTATTTGTTCGTTAGCGTTCATTCACAGCAACAAGCAGCTCCTGAGCCGGGCCTCTGCTTCCTCTTGCTGTTCTGCTCCTGCACACACACACATACACATGCCTCTTTTTGTTTGCAAGTGTGTGCAGCTGGGTGTGAGTTGTCTCTCCTCGCTGCTTTTTTACCCATGAGTCATTGCTTGTGTGTGTGTGTGTGTGTGTGAAAGAAAAACAGGGCGAGAGGAAAAGAAATGCCAGCTGTGTGTACTATCTGTGTGAAGCATATGGAAGGTAGAGTACAGAGTGCCATGCGGACAGTTGTGAGTTGTGCGCATGATGGGGTAAGAGAGGAGAAGATGCTGCTTTAAGCTTAAATTTAATCAATATGCCTGTGTGTGTGTGTGTGTGTGTGTGTGTGTTTGTGTGTAACATCTTACCTTAAAGGAATAGTTTCACATTATGGCAAATAAGCTTATTCACTTTATCGGAGTGAAATGATTGATCCCTCTCCAAGTTCCACATTTCCAATTCAAAGGCTCAGGTTGTATAGACAAACAAGAAAGTGTTTAATTTCAAATAAAGTACAAAGAAATAAACATCAATAGTGATGAGAATCCTTTTTTCTATCATATATTGTTAGAGATAAACACCCATATCTTGATTATAATGGTTATTTTCCTATTTAAATGGGATTAAACAAAGATAAATGGCAAATATCAACTATTAATGCTATATATACACAAGCATGAACACCACCACAAGGGTTAAAGCTCATTAATTGATACCTTACTAGTTCTACGCAGACAGCCACTCCAGCCAAATTGGGGTATTCAAACCAGCAACCTTATTACAGTGAGGCTTACCATTGCACATTGCCTTGCTAGAATATTAATCATGAACTGATTAATACATATTTATTTCATATAACAACTAGCCTCTCAGTGTTTCCAGTTTTCCTGTTGCTTTATCATGCATATTTTAAAATTTGTTTTCAAAATAAAGTCCTAAAAACAAATAAACAGAGTGATGTTAATGTTCTCATCGACCTTTAAGCTTCAAAATGAATACTTTTAACTTTTAATATTTAACAATTCTAAGAGTAATATCTCATGTGACACGTGCAGCACACTACCGCTCTCTGCACTTCTTGTTTGATGCTATTCTGCATTTCGTCGTCTCAGTACTTATCTAATCTAATCTAATCCAATCAAAAGCACTGCACGTGTATGCTCACACAACGTCCCCCCATACACACACACACAAACAACTCCACATCCAGAGATTCCCATTTGTCACGGACGGGGGGTCATGAATCCGTAATGCAAAATTTTCATACTACATCAACACGACAAAACTGAGCCGTGCAAAAGCATCAAAGAGCGAGCCCGTGTAATGTAACAGTCCCAGCGCTGATGTGCACATGCAGGTCTTTTTTTGTCTTGACCTTTTTCTCTCGTTCCACATCTCACAGCCCGTGTTCATTTATATTCTGCTGAGCCGCTTGAGCCTTGGAGTGATAAAGCCATGAAAGAGAGAGTGAGAGAAGGATGGACTCGAAGGAGGGTAAGAAAGAGAGATAGAGAGAGAGAGAGAGAGAGAGAGAGAGAGAGAGAGAGAGAGAGAGAGAGAGAGAGAGAGAGAGAGAGAGAGAGAGAGAGCAGGTCCAGCACAACTGCAACGATGAAAGTGAGGCTTCCCCGAGCTGCTCCTGACTTATCTTATGACACACAATAGCTGCTTTAAATACCCTTTAAGTCCCCTGCGGTGGCTAGTTTGGAGTGACACTGACAAGAATTAGGAAAGCTACATGGCTTTAAATTCTTGATGAAATTGCAATTAAGACACCAGCAGAAGAAGTGAGCCCGAGGCGGTGCAAGCTAACGACCCAAAGAGGAAAACAACAGGAATGCGAGGAGGAAAATACATGAAAAGTTAATTCTGCTCCGTGGGCTTTAACTCTGGGCATCTGTCGCTGCGTGTAACCCTCCCCGAAAAAGTGGCGAGGAGATGAAACTGGAAATGGCCATTAAGTCTTGTGTATTAACCACAGCCCAGTGGGTTCGCTGCAGTGATAATGAGCAGTAATCCAGCAGTGTTTGACCACAATGCTCCGCAGCAATGGAGAGATATTCTGCAGGATACGAGCGGCTGAATCAAAACAGAAGCCTCCAAGCTAGACGAGAGTTTGAGACTTTGATTCCTCACCAGTTTGGCTGGTTTGGAGAAATCCCTCAGGGGTCTCTGTTGCTTCCCCCAAGGGACATTTTCTTTTGTGTTTTTTTTGTCACATGTCCCACGATTATCGCCTTAATGCTGGCACTGGCTGCAAGATTAACCGCCGCAGCCTCGAAGGGGAAACTGCCTTTTGGCGCCCAGAATATTAAGTAATTGAAAGTTTGACTGAATGTATGTGCCTCTGCAGTTTATACACCAAAAGGAGTGCAAAGCCGGCTTCTCCTTAAACAGCAAAAGAGACGTCTCAGCAGAAGGCTTATAGCCTCGGTCGGATGAATGTGAGCACTTCAGACTTTTTGCTTTTATGCTCTTAAACGTTATGGTTCCCTGCATTTTTATATGAATCACACTCAGGTTTCAGTGCATTGATTTACTGCTTTAATTCACTAAATCTACACTTAACCTCTGAGGAAAGAATACCTCTATATATAACAAAAAAAAGACACAGTGCTGTATTTGTAATGCTACACTGTATTTCTTGTGGTGCATGATAAAAAATTCATATTGTCATTGATATATTGCCATTTATTTATTTATTAAAAGCCCGATTGCTATACCTTGCATGTGCATAATCAGTTCTGCAATATAGGAGCAGAGATGATTCCAATATGCTTTCTTAATTTGTGCATACGATGAGCCTATTAATAACAATTAGTTTTCCTATTAGCTCCCGTCTTTTTTTTATATAAATTAGAATCCCACCAATGCTTCAGTGAGATTTACCAGTTGACATCGAGGGTCCAAACAACTGGGTTATAATTATAAGTGCTCTCAAGCATGTAAGCGCTGCTCCTCTCAGCGTCTTATCCACCGCGGGCATCTGAAGAGGCACGGCCCAATCAGAGGCCGGGTATCTGTGTGCATGGCTGCTCTGTCCCTGTGCCCAGTAGCCCGGGGGGGGAGCCAGAGGCCCCTTCCCCATCTGCTGCACGTCACTAGGTGTGGAACTATATCTTGCTCATGGTGTCATGCCGGCCCACAGAGCCCAAGACCAGGCTGTGACGCTCTCTCCCACTGCCCCAAGACCGAATGTCCTCCTCACCAGGTTACTCACGACCGTATACATCCGTGATGCATCCTGGTTGCTGATTCAGAAACCCGGCTGCAGGATTGGCTGGTCAGAACTACTTGTGAGGTTTTGGTGCATTGTGGAGACCTTAGTTTGGACTATGAAGTTTCTCTGTTGTTTCATTGCACCTAAAACAGCAGTTTTCACAGTTCCAACCTGCACACAAATCTCACACTACACAATAAAATGTGATAATTTTCCTTTCCAGCTTTGTGAGGAGACGTAATCAGATCTCTGAGATGAATTTGCCCCTCGGACGTACAGCGCCTGGCATGGAAAATCAGACCAGCATTTCAAGGCGGGGCTGGAGGGACATGGCCGGCTGACACGCTGCCGGCTGCAGCACATCACTCGCGCACACTAATTGGATGTTTGGACTATTTTTAAGAGGTCCACTGATCCCATGGCCAGCCTTTTGGAGAGTGTGTTGATAAATAATTAATTGGACACAGATAGGATGGAAGAATATTTAACTGCTACCCCCCATTTAAAGGCTCAGCTTTACTAACCATCAACTCAATAATCTCTTAATTTAAACATTCCCCTCAATCTCCGAGGCTTAGAGGCCGCATCTGTTACACACTGACAGACACACACACACACACACACACACACACACACACACACACACACACACACACACACACACACACACACACACACACACACACACACAAACACACACACACACACTCTCTCTCTCTCTCTCTGCTGGAGAACGATTTCACAAAAATCCAACCTGAGTCATGCTGACATCTGTTTCCCTAATGACATTCATTTAGTGCCCATTTATACTCGGACTGCTTTGTGAATGAGCGTATTTGTGCACCGACTAAATCCACGTCACTGACCAGTCACAGCTCTGATGTTTGACAAGTGTCTGTCAATTCCCTGTATCTCAGATCAAAGCTGAGCCTCACGAGTCCGTTTATGTTTGTCACTGATAGATCTTAATAGTCATTGTACTTGTACTCTCAGGGGACTTGAAAGATGTGGGGGAGGTTATACAGCCAAGGCTCTCAAAGGGAAAATTAAGCTTCATTTTCTCTCATATTAGTCGACAGTGATCCATTCAGAGCTCCGTCTCATGAATAATAAGCAACATCACAAAACCAACTGCCTGAACTTCCTCTTTGTGGATGTGAAGCTCTGGTTCAGGAGCATGTTTCTGTGGTCGAGGGCTTGACTTACAGCTTTGGGGGGAAAAACTGAGAGTCAAGACACTGCTGCCAGGAGCTTTGGAGGCTGACCTGACTGCACACTGATGCCAACCCCCCTGTTTATTTGGATGCCAAGTTGAAAACGCCACAACAGCCCTCCTGTCGCTGCCTGCCTGGTATCCTAATCCCCAGGGTTTATCACTGAAATCACCTTTTGAGAACGAAAGCGGATCCTATAGGTGGGTTTGTTTGTTGCACCTACTTCCCCTGTGTGCTAACCCACTATGAATGGCATTAGCTCCAGGCTGTTGCCATGGTGTGGACGTATTTACTGTACACCGTGCCCACTGACTTCAAACAGCGCTGCACACGTTTTGCCTGCCATAGTGCATTCTTCCGAAGGACACATTTCCACTGGGCTGTTAGACAAGTTTAAACTGTTGTAAAAACTCCTGAAAGCGACACATTCACCAATATCAAACATGCATTATCATTCCTTATTAGCGTGAATGCTACTAGCACCAATACCCCAACAACCCCCCCCCTGTAAATAGATCTAAATAGATGTATAGATGTGCATTATTTTTGTAACACTTCCGAATATATTATATATTTTTTAAGTTTCAGAAACTGCTTCTGGGATTTTTCACTCAAATCGTCATTAAGTTTGAATTTAATGTATATATGTGTACTTCTTGTGCATTTAAAAAAAAAATTAAGCATTTTCTGCATTTTTTGAATGTTATTAAGCTTTTGTGCGTGTGATGTACGTCACTGCAGGTCCCCATAGCACCCCCCCCCCCTCCCCCCCTGTCGTCCCTTAACCGTCAGTTTCCACTTTTTCACTCAGTTCTCTACTGACTACTCGACTGGTTGCACCTGAACTCTGTACTCTCACCTGAACTCGTTTCTTTGGATTTGACTTGAAGACAACTACGATTTATTTGAACTCTGTTCTATCACCGGAACTCGTTTCTATCAGCGGAACGTTTCTATCACCGGAACTCGTTTCTATCACCGGAACTTGTTTCTTTGGTTTTGCCTGGAGAAAAACTACGATTTATTTGAACTCTGTTCTTTCACCTGAACTCGTTTATTTCACCGGAACTAGTTTTCTTTGGATTTACGATTTATTTGAATCGATATGATCCCAAAACAAAAGAAAAGCGTGGATTTTACTTCCAAGCCAACTCCTCTTGTGCTGGGAGAGAAGAGGAAGATGTTCCGGAAGCCTCGTGACACGGAGGCTGTTGTGTTCAGTGAGACTTCCCCCTCCCCAGCTGACCGGAGGGGGGGCGAGAAGAGGCGACGCGTTCCATCCCAACCCGGGGTCTTTCTCCACGCTGCCTCCTACGAGGACCAGCCGCAGGTGGACATCACCTTTGGCTTTCCATCCGTCCAGAGGACCGAGGAGACAGAGGAGGAGGCTCCAGCGGCCTCTGAAGAAGCTGTGAGGAAGGAGCAGGTCCGACCTGAGGAGTCCGTCAGCTGTGTCACTGAAAACTTTCAAGCTTTCATGACGGCTCTGAGTCAGGAGGAGCTGGACGCTGAGGAGAGCCTGCAGGAAGCGGTGGAGCTGGTGTTCGAGAGGGCCGTGCAGAGAGCAGACTCTGCTGCAGTCTCCGCTGAGCTGTGCCAGCGCCTCTCAACAGTAAGTGATGCATCTGGGACTGGAAGCTACTTTCATCCTGTTTCTTACTTAGTTGAGAAGTTTATCTTTTTTTGCAGGTTGTAACCTTAATTTGATAAACAAGCTATGCGAACCCCTTGGGTAAATTATAAATGATCTTTCTCACTAGTAATGGATTGTCAAATAAGCCTTAGTAAGAATATACATTTGTTCACAAGGTAAGAAGGGACAATTTAAAATAATGATCTGTGTTAATCAAAAACAAGATATTTAATGAATATGTAGAATAATAAATGAAGAAATAAGTTGATTTCAAAGATATAGCAAAGAAACACTATTATTTTTTACCCATGTTGTGAATTGGAAGGGAAGTGAAAAAAACAGTGAATTGAAGAATACCTGAAATACTGAATGACGAAAATAATTTACTGCAAAGATATAAATAATAAAAACTCAGCGGGGTCACTTTTGACCCATGTTGTGTTAATAAAATGATGAGTTCATTTAGATTTGAGGATCCAATCAGCACACACTGATCACTATGTATATATATGAGTTGCTTTAGTGTTAATATTTCCTTATGCTTTTCTTCTCTTCAGGTGCAAGTCCAATCCCTGTCCGACCGGTCAGCCAGCGTCTCCTTCAGGTCTCTGCTGGTCAAACACTGCCAGGCAGAGTTCAGGAAGAACTTTGCCAGGGAGGACATTTCCCAGAAGAGTGTGTCCTGCCTGGAGCCAGTCACGGACGTGAGGGTTACTGATCGGCTGAGAGAAGAGCGGAACAACGCCAGACCCTCCTGTCACTCCATCAATACCATCAGGTTTATTGGGGAGCTGTTCAAATCAAAGGTTCTGGCTGAGAAAGCCATGCACAGCTGCATCAGGAGGCTGCTGCAGAACGGAGACGGGCCGTCTCTGGAGAGTCTCTGTGAGCTCCTCCAGCTCATCCAGCAGGACCTGGAGGGGGTCACGTCCAGGGAGGTGATGGACTCCTTCTACAACCAGATGGAGGTCATCGCAGAGGAAGGGAAGAGGGCATCAAGGCTCTCCCTTTTGTTGAAGGACACAGTGGAGGAAAGGAAGAGGGCAGGCTCCACTCCCCACAACATTTAAATGAAAACTCGTGTTGGAAATCTACCACCCCCCGTAGATAGATGTAAATAGATGTTGATATAAAGATATACTTGTTTTATTACAATACTTCTAAATATATTGTATTTTCAAAGTTTAACTGTTCACTTTTTCCTAACCTGTGTTTTGTATGATCCTGAGAATAATGACACCGGCTGCTAATTTCGCTAAAAACAAATGTGGTTTTCTACTATTTTGTTGACTAATGAATAAAATGTTTGTATTTAATTCGGGTGTTTTTATGTCTTGCTTGCAGCTGCCCTCACATTTCAATTAAAACACATGTGGTAAATACAACTTATACATTTCCCCTTTTCCCAATAATCAATGAAAAGCACAGATGACTGGAGAGTTTCTGGGACATCATTTGACAAAAGTACTTATCCTGAACTGAACATCAAATCTAAATGAGAATTCAGTAAAAAAAACAAAAACATATTTGATCTCATATTTGATCTCCTTACAGCTGGTTGTGTAAGACTAGTTTCACTT
The DNA here is from genome assembly GCF_963576545.1 of Limanda limanda. NCBI lineage: Eukaryota > Metazoa > Chordata > Actinopteri > Pleuronectiformes > Pleuronectidae > Limanda > Limanda limanda. The sequence goes on along the minus strand of NC_083636.1, from coordinate 33,919,816 downwards.
CAAGCTGTGAGTATATTCAATATAAGACTCTGGAGATGGATATTTATGAATGGACAAAAAGCCTGGTTTTATTATATCATCAGCAACAGCATGATATTATTTGACAAGGACAGACAAACTGCAGCTTTAAGTTAAGTAACACTATTTTAAACCAATCCTTAAGATATTTCAGTGCATGTGTAATAAATACGGCATCCGAGGTCAGACTCCTAAAATTAGCTCAGTATCATCTGTTGAAACTCAGAGACTCTGTCTGTGAGCTTATGTTTGTGCACTGGACTAAAAATCTGTTTCTTTTGGGAGAGAATCTCGCAGCATATTTCAGGATTCCAGTAGCTTAAGTGTGACAGTTGTTGCATGGATGGGTGGACCTGGCCTGCCAAAATGTCCAATGCACTCACTTCATGAAAAGTTACGCAACAGGCAGTACTGCACTGATTGTCTTCCTTGGCCCCCTGAGTTTTTTGAGTTATGTAAATATATAGTCATCACAACATAGGCATTCAAATAAAGGCATATTGCAACAATGCTTTTAGGATTTACTTCTCTCATTTGTTCATTTACAAATAATATGTTCATTGCTTCATGAGTTCCCAGATAATAGGATAGACAGACCAATTACCTTAGATTATTCCTGAAAAATGAGCAACTGAGAATCTATAATTTGAAATTGCAGGACAGTCTGACACTGGGTCTGCACAATACTGTCAGTGTCAGCGTTAATTATGAGCATGCGATTCTGCTGCCTTCTTGCCATATCATGCACCAATGGAGGAGGCTGTGAATGAATGAATAAATAAAAGAATAAAATGTAAACATTAAGAAGTTTGGGAAACCAATTCAAATGAATGGAGTTAATTAAGATTAACTACATTTCATCCCTGTCTTTGAATGGGGTTTTTAAAAGGACATTTTACTGATTTCCTAGGGAATAATCCTATTTAGGGGTCAGATTTCAAGCAAAATCATTTGTTTGAAATGAGTCAAAAAGAAAATGTATTCAATGTATACAATAACTATTCTCTGGTCCCATCTGTGCAATAAATTATTAAATGTACATTAAAGGCATTTATGTAGATGCAAGTCTTCAATCTAAAACAAATGTTGCTTTAAACAGAAATTAGACAGGTTTGACAGATGTTTTTTTCTATTCGCAAGTGTTTTCTTCATTTTCAGTGCGCCTCATCCACATTTCTCTCCTGTTTGCATTTTACTTTTTATTTAACTTTTTAAATCTTGTATATATCTATTTTTGCATTTTAATTTTTTTTAAACTTTTTATATCTTGTATATAATTTTGTTTTGTTTAATATACAGTTATTTCTTTCTTATGTGAAGAACTTATTGTGTTTTTATGCTTTATGTTCAATGTATGCACCTTTTTACCAAAGAAAATTCCAGGTAGGTGTTGGCAATAAATCCTTTCTGATTCTGATTCGGCTCTCTCGGCCACCGTACTCATGTAATCCCACCCCAGAGCGGAAGGTGGCGGTGTGGAGCATCAGACAACACCGTGGCAGTCTCACACTACAACGGAAGCAAGAATCCTCTCACACGTGCATCCAACATGTCCGACCTCCGTGTTGTGACTTGCTGAGACGCTACGAGCCGGGATTTCTTCACTTCACTGCCCGCACATTAAAGTTTTCCAGCGAGGGTCGAAGGAGTGTTAAAGCTTCAACATGGCGCAGAGGAAGAAGAAGCTGACGAAGAAGAGGAGACACCCGTTCAATAAGGACGCGGAGGCGGACTCTGACGGAGACTTCCAGCTGGCTGCTGAAGTCAAAGACGATGATTCCGTAAGAACAGGAACTTAGACACAGTTTAATAAGTAATTATCATCTTTGAGATGAGAACTACTTATGTTAACATTCATAAAGATCAGGTTGTTGTTTTATCTTGGTCTTAGAAAGGCTGGTTAGCCAGGTGGGGGTATAGCTCAGTGGTAGAGCATTTGACTGCAGATCAAGAGGTCCCCGGTTCAAATCCGGATGCCCCCTTTTTTCAATTTATCTTTCATGATATATAGTGATTAGTTTTAAGCTTCTTTAACGTTGTCGCACTTATTTACTTGATCTCACAGCCTGGGAAGAAGCTGCTGAGGTTCCCTGCCTCGGCCGACTGTCTGTCCGATGTGGAGCCGGACACCAGGGAACTGGTCCGAGCCCAGAACAAGAAGAAGAAGAAGTCTGGAGGCTTTCAGTCCATGGGTAAGAGCCAAGTTCAGACATGTTCTGAACTCTGGATGATCTCCTGAAGTTATCAGCTGTGTGGGAGAACGCAAATGTACGAGTGTGAGGCTCCGGACGATCTTATGATCTTCTCCTGTCAGCCCCTTAGTGGTGGAGCAGCCGGGTGCCACAGACAGAGGCAGGAATTGGCATATTAACTCTGCTGCGTAGATCATGTGATCCTGTTTACAGCAGACATCTTTTCATCTGTCGTGTGTTAGACGCGTCATCAACCCCCCCGCTGTTTTCTCACATGGTCTTGTCCAAGATTTCTACGGAATAAAGTCCGTAGACACTGCAGAGCGTCTCACTCGGACATTTGCGTTCACACGTACACCCCCTCTGGAGAAAATACATCCAATGAATGTCTGAGAGCAGCTTCAGATTCGAGAGCCTTTGTTGATGTGGGTGGACGCTGGTGTGGTTGTCCTGTAAATAATAAAGCATGATCTCAGCATTGGAACTTTTACGCTACGTCCTGGCTCCTGTGAGCTGCGTCACCCCTCAACCCCTAAACCCTCCAGAGTTGTTGTCAACACATCTAACCGGAGATTCTCCTGATGCGCTCTTCAAATGTGAATTGCAAACTCCCTTCTGGACCCCATTGTCTGGATATTTTCCAGAGCTCATGTCTGAAAACATGTAAAGTCTGATTTACTGTTATTTGACTACATTATTTTTGTTTTCAGGTCTCAGTTACCCAGTTTACAAAGGGGTCATGAAGAAGGGTTACAAAGTCCCAACTCCCATCCAAAGAAAGGTATTTTAGAGTCTCTTCAGGATTCCTTCATCAAACAGTTTTTTTACAGCTAGACAGATTATTTAATGCCCGTTCCTTTGCCCTTTTTCTCCCCCACCTCAGACTGTCCCAGTGATTCTGGATGGCAAGGACATAGTTGCCATGGCCAGGACCGGCAGCGGTAAGACGGCCGCCTTTTTGGTTCCCATGTTCGAGAAGCTGAAGGCCCCTCAAGCTAAATCCGGAGCCAGAGCCCTCATCCTCACCCCCACCAGAGAGTTGGCCCTGCAGACCATGAAGTTCACAAAGGAGGTCAGGCTGAATGACGAGTTGCTTCTTGTGCTTGTTTGTTTCTCAGATTAATTAAAGCAGATTCATTGCAAATGGGTTTTCAGTTTTACAGGGGATTTGTCTACGGTTGCTCAAGAGACCAGAGCAACATAATATGTGGCTCAGTTGAGGATATAAATCCTAATCGACAAACTCATTAATGTGCGTTGTTGTTGTTTTTGCAGTTGGGAAAATTCACTGGACTAAAGACCGCCTTGATCCTTGGTGGAGACAGGTAGGCGACTCCACCATCATCTGGTGCTTTCAGTTTATGGTTTAAATCTTCAATAAGTGGACTGTAATCGTCTCTTCTCTTTTGCAGAATGGATGATCAGTTTGCTGCCCTTCATGAAAACCCTGACATGTGAGCATTTTGTCTTTGTTAATGTGGTTTATCCCAAAATCCATGAATTATATCCCCAGACATCCTGATCTCTGTCCTTTTTACCGCAGAATCATCGGCACCCCCGGTCGTCTCATGCACGTCATCACGGAGATGAACCTGAAGTTGCACAGTATTGAGTACGTGGTGTTTGACGAAGCCGACAGGTGAGAAACGGAGCCGTGCATTTAGAGCTGACATATTTTCATAACACAGCTTGGATTCATTTCTCGGCATCTGTTAACGTGTGCGTGTTTCTCCTCCACTCAGGTTGTTTGAAATGGGTTTTTCAGAGCAGCTTTCGGAGATCATCCGCCGGCTGCCAGAAACCCGACAGACGCTGCTGTTCTCTGCCACTCTGCCCAAACTGCTGGTGGAGTTCGCCAGAGCCGGTAAAATCAACTTTACATACTTAATCCTGTTTAACATGCATACATCGTGGTTGATGAGGATCAGTTTTTGCGCCATGTCCTCATCTTCATATTGATGTTCAACATTTTTCCAGGACTGACTGAGCCAGTGCTCATTCGTTTGGACGTGGATTCTAAACTCAGTGACCAGATTAAGGTAAAAACTGTTTGACTTATTAAACATGACTTTGTGTGCAAATGATTCTGGATTTTTCTTCCAATAGAATCATGGTTTTATTTTTTAACATAAAATAGGTCAACTTAATAGACATTGATTATACGAATCTGATTATATTATCTGCCAAATTGTGCTATGAACATGTTTTTGATATGTATTAACTGGAAACTGTTATGTTTTGTACAATTAACGCATTTAAAAAAATCTTTTTCAAACAGCTGATGTGACAGGGAGCTTAGACTTATAGTGATCCTTACTTTGTATCTGTCCTACCCTTCTAAACAGTTTTAATTTCTCCTGTCTTTCCCCAGCTGTCATTCTTCCATGTGCGTATGGACGACAAGCCGGCAATGCTGCTTCATATTCTCAGGAACGTGACGAAGATTCACGAGCAGACGGTGATCTTTGTAGCCACCAAACACCACGTCGAGTACCTGAAGGAGGTGAGATGCGAACAGCAGAAAAATTAAAAATGAAAACGCTTTTATGGTAAATATTCTAACTTGTTTTTATTTTTGCTCTTTAGCTGCTGACTTCAGAGGGTTTGGACTGCGCCTACATCTACAGCGCCCTCGATCAGACGGCCAGAAAGATCAACATCGGGAAATTTGTGCATCGGAAAGCGATGGTGCTAATTGTGACGGACGTGGCCGCTCGTGGTATTGACATCCCCATGCTGGACAATGTCATCAACTACAACTTCCCCTCCAAGGCCAAGCTCTTCTTGCACAGAGTTGGTGAGCGGCTCATACATGGAAATCATGTTCTGGTTCGTCCCCAATTAAATTCAGTGATCAGTCTGATGTGACAGATTCTAACAGACCACTTGCTTTCCCCCATCAGGTCGTGTGGGACGTGCGGGCCGCAGTGGCAGAACCTACAGTTTGATTTGTCCAGATGAGATGCCTTTTGTCTATGACCTTCACCTCTTCCTCGGAAGGCCTGTTGTGTTCGCCACACCTGAACACACACCAGGTAAGCTTTGCCTGTCAGGAATTAATCTGCTTCTGCTCAGAAAACAGTAAAAGAACGTTTTATTCATCATTTTGATCAAACCTCCCCTCTCCTCCAGATGAGGATGGGGTGTTCGGTCGGGTCCCTCAGAGCATCCTGGACGACGAAGGCGCTCATCTCGTCACCACTCATGAGAACTCGATGGACCTGCAGAACATGTTTCGTGTCTCAGAGAACGCCTACAAACAGTACATCAAGTCTCGACCTAATCCCTCGCCAGAGTCCTTCAGGCGGGTCAAAAACACAGATCTGTCCGCTATGGCCGTCCATCCATTACTAGGTCAGTTTGTAGGAGGATAAAAACAGTGATGGTGAAGCTGAGACAGGAGCTGGTAACAGCATTTCATTGATCTTGTTACAGGGTCAGGTATGGAGAAAATGGAACTCGAGCACCTTCAAATAGTCCATGCCATCAAAAGCTACAAATCCAAAGCGGTGAGTTACATCTGGTCCAAATGTAGAGGTCTAATTTCCTGGTTACCTGTTAGAAAACCTAAAAAACAAAATCCTTTCATATTCTTCCAGACTATCTTTGAAATCAACTCCAGGAGTAAGACACAAGCCAGCCTGGTGATGCGGACCAAGCGCTCCAAAGACATGCGGCTGGTGGAGAAATTCAACAAACACAAGGAGGACATCGCAGCAGAGAGTCGCCTGCATCAGCCCGTCAAACCGGCCGCTGCTGACGAGGATTACACACTCAACAGTGGCGAGGAGGAGGACGGCACCGTGAATGTAAGAAAGGAAGGCCTCTGGTGTTTAGATTCAAAACAAAGCATCACAAATGTGTTGAATAAGAAGTGAGAAGTGCTAAAATATAAAGAGGAGATGTAAAATAAGTTAAAATTTTTGTTCTAGTGTGTTGGTCATCCTGTTGAAGATTTGTCATTTTGATGTGGTTGCACAGTCAAATAGGAAAAATTGGCACTAATCATCAATTCAATGCTAGAAGACTTTTACATATTTTTCCTTTATCATGTAATCTGCAGTTTATTTACTCAATCAATTGTTTTTTTAAATCAGTCAGAAATGCCAAGTAGATATTTTTGGATATCTTGTTTATCAAACCATGGGTCCAGTGCCCCAAAATATTCAATTTATTATCTCATGTAGGAAATGGACACAGCAAATCACAATGAGACAGTAGAATGAGTGAAGTGTGTGATTTATTTGCTAGAAAAAAATGATTAGTGATGTATTGAAATAATTTCTTATTTTCTGTCCTGGTTAATAAACTCAGCTCAGACAGTTTGTAAAACGGAAGAAAAAGGATAATGCACAAACTGGACTCGAATAAGACATTTCCTCTGTTTATTATCGCAAATCCTCATTTTGTACACAGCTCTTCGAATGCCCACATTGTTTTTTTTTGGTGTATATGTAATTGTTCTTGTCTCCACCAGGAGGTGTTCTCGGTTGTGGTAGGTGGAAAGAGAAAACGAGTGCAGGACGGTGAGGAAGGACAGCCAAAGGAAAACAAAAGCAGTCAGAAGGGTAAAGACGAGGACTATTACATCCCCTACAGACCCAAAGACTTCGACTCTGAGAGAGGGTGAGGAAACACTCTTTAACACGTGTGTAAAATCAGACATGATTGAAATATATTAACTGTGGCTCATGTTCTCTGGTCTTAGGTTGGGTCTTGGGGCAGAGGGCACCGCTTTCGAGCAGCAGGCCTCCTCAGCCGTCCTGGACCTCATGGGAGATGATGGAAGCGGGTTAAACAAGAACAATCATATGATGAAATGGTGAGAATTTTAGATCTACAAGCTACGCCTCAATCCGTCTTTCCTCCTCCTCCTCCTCTCTGACATCCTAATTCGTCTTCTCTGTGTCATTGGTAGGGATCGTAAGAGGAAGCGCTTCGTGAGGGACACAGGAAGGGAGGACCAGAAGAAGAAGCTCAAACTCGATGGCGGTCAGGTCATCAGGAACAAGAAGAACAAGAAGAACTTGTATCCTTCCAACCAAACGTCTTCCTGTACTTCTCTGTTACCGCCGCTGCTGGTCTCTCATGTTTCACAGTTTATTGCTGCATCGTTGACCGTTTGTCTGACCTTAACCGAATGACAGCTACGAGGAGTGGAAGACAAAGTACAAGGTGGATGATGGAGAATTCAGCTCGGTTGGAGAATCGGGAATGAGGCCAGGAGGAGGTAGAACTCACAACTCAAACACTGTAGAACTGATAAATTACACCTGATGGAAGGAGTTGGATGAGAGAGTGAATACCACACTCACATCTGTCTGGTTACTTACAATGTAAATACAATTCCAATGTTTGCTGATCGAAGGTGGAGCTGCTCTGAGCCGTTTTGAATCTAATCACCTGTAAGTTCTTTAATTTCTGTCATTGTAACAAGTTTTTTCTCAATGCTTCTCTCTTCTGTGTCATGTGTCTGTCAGGTCGTGGTCGGGGTCGCGGTCGTGGACGTGGCCGTGGTGGTGGTGGACGTGGTGGTCCGAGCTTCCAGAGCCCTGGGGGCCCACAGGTGACGCCCGGGGGCCGCAGAGTGCGCTCCGAGCTCAAGACGCGTGATGAGATTTTGAAGCAGCGTAAGAAGACGGAGAAGCAGCAGTTCATGCAGAAGGGAGGGATGAAGAAGATCCGCTCCAGCAACAAACCGTGGGCTGGAGAAGTTAAGAAGTCAGGGTTCGGACGGGGCTCTCAGAAGAAAGGCAAGATGAAGAAGAGGCTGTGAGGAGGAAGATCATGAGGGGGGGTCCTGTGGGAGACTGATGATCAATGGCACGACGAGGGACCGACTGATGAAGACCAGATTTGTTCCCACCCCCCCCTCAGGATTCTCACAGTGCCTTGTATGATTGAGGACTGAAGGAGAAGAACTAAGGAAAGGTTTTCCTGAGATGTTCTTCATCTTTTCTCCTCCTCACTACCTGAACTCTGTATTTGTCACAGAGGGAAATTAAAAGAAGGATCCAATTAACTGGATTTTTGTCTTTTAAAAATGTTTGGCAGAATTATCTGCTTCAATGGATTTGAGTACTAAAATTTGTCTATACAAAATATCTTATGTCATAATACACATCTGCAAAAGACAATATCCTGTGTCGTGTCTTCATTTGCAGTCAGTGACCTGTTGATCCAGCGGACGAGTACATCTGGGAAATTACAAACGAGAAAAACAGCTCAATTAAATGGGTTTATATCATACTGGGCACTGGGGTCTCTATATCTGATGTTCTCTAGATTTTGTGGCTGTAATAATGGTGGTTTTAGTTTTTGAAAACCTTTATAATTTTCGACTTTCTTGCTGTTTGTTCCTACTGGTGTAAAGAGAACGTTCCCAGTTTGTGCTTCTCAAAACCCAGTCTAATTCTGCTTTTCATTCATCTCTATAAATGGCCTTATCGTCCATTAAGTTTAAAATATTTCTATAAAGCCTTGAATCCACTGTTTCTCTAAAACAACGATGAAGGAGTTTGTAGTCCATTAAGAATTACTGGTTGGAAATTGTGATTTAAAGGTACAATGCTGCACTCCTGTGGTGGAAAAGTAGAACTGCAGCTGTATCACCCTCTCCCACCTCCCTCAGCACCACTTATTCAGGGATTGTTCACTTATTCCAAATTACAAAGGTTTGGACTGGCACGTTTTTATTGTTCTACAGAAAATAATCTTTAATGTATCATTTCTGAATGTGCTGAAGAAAACATCCTGAACAAAAGCAATGCACAACTGTTTGGACTGGATGGTCAAGATGAAGGTCATGTAAGTTTGTGGTATTATTAATTATTTGATTAAATTTATCTGTAAATAATAATTTTGCAACCGTTTAAATTGCATTTGATATAATGTTTCCTTTAATGTTTTATTCATTTCAGCAATTTTAGTTTTCAGTTCTTTTGTCAAACGATATTGAGATGCACTGCAACTTTTTATTTCGATAGAGTGCAACTTTCTGAAATAAACTGCATAACTTTGGTATTGTGTGGCAAATATAACATTAGATTTGAGTTTTTCCTTCATCAATAAGACTTGTTGTCCCACATCTGAGAAGCACCATGTTCAACTGCTTTCTGTGTCTTCATGTCAAATCATCATGTTCTTTATTTCTCATAGGAGATTCAGCAGTCTGTCATCCAGCCTGGAGGAATTCTTTCATATCTCCAGCTGCTGAGAAGGTGCAAAACACGACCACATGCAGGGCGGCCTGAGAGGACAGGGCAGCATGACACCAGCACAAGCGAGAGAGACAAGTAGCCCAGTGCATCTGCTTGTGGTTACACTGCCGACTGCTTTCTGATGATATGCGTCCAGGCAATCACAGGTTATTTATGGCTGCAGCTCCTCTTGGGCCGAGGCTCTGCCGGAAAGATTTGTGGCTTCCAGTCGTCTGCGTGAATGCTGCTAAAGATGGGAGGAAGATGGGAGGTAGGTGCGTAGGGTAACGTATTTGTTCCAAACACTGTATAGTCACCATGGAGACAGTGACAGGACACAAACCAGAGCCCTGGTGTACTTCAGAGGAAAGGATCTTCCAAATATAAGTCAGTCAGAAAACACACCTCCTGTCAATCCACAGGGTAAATAAAGTTTCAGTTTGTAGCTCCAAAAGAACCCCAACTGTTTCAAGATTCCTGATTTATTACATTCAATCCACAAAGTATATATATTTAAAGTGATATCTGTAATATTTATATATTTCCTTCATAACTTGATCGATAGCTCAAAAACAAAGCATGATATTCCAAAAATGAAGAAATGTTGAATATGCTGGTAATATAAATACATAACTACATGTTTATATTTGTATAGTGTACTGTACGTGCATATGGCAAAAAGTATATACAGTATATATTGGAATGTGTATTATGAATGTTTCATATATATATATATGGATAATACACATTCGTCTGATAAACTGCAGAATATAGATCAATATACACTATTCTGTATTCAACTACTGTGTATTCTGGAGTATTTGGTATCTTACCCCACATTTCACACTTTCCAAATCAGAGTTCAACCAAAAAAGAAAATATTTAATTGATTATCTCTGATCCTTTTGCCTTTCATTTGAAGTAAAGGTGATTGTGGGGAGGCTTTAATATCTTCTGGTTCTTGAAATGCTCACCTGAACATATTCTAGCTATAAAAAGATGTTTGTGGGAAACAACATCAAGACTCTGTACTGTCTGTCCCGGAGCTATCTGTGACCAGAACAAGCTGCAGTGAAGGAGCTTGTTTCGCTGATATCATTTAATCCTGGTGCAGAGATACGGAGCCACGGCCGGCTTTTACCTCACATCCCGTCCCCTGTGAAGCCGCCCCCCCACCCCTGTCTATCTGATGACCCTCTCTCCCCTGTCCCAGTTCTCTCTAGTGCTACAGCAGCTCTCCAGTCATCGGGACCGGCAGCGTTATCACTGCTTAGGGTTCCCAGGACCGACACAGCATCCACTTGAGATAACGCAGAAGAGCCTTGAGCATCAGAGCTCTGCTGCTGCTAATGTTACAGTGGGGTTAGAAACACACGGCAGTAGTTACATAGGTGTGTTTATGTTGTTAGAGCCACAATGTGACAGACCTGATAATTCTATATTTGGAGAAATGTTATTTTATGTAAAGCTGTGAGTTTGTTTTATTTGTTTCATCGGCTCAATGAATGTGCGATCACTGTTGGACTTTGTTTTGCCAACGATTAAGATTAAGATTTTTCTGACATTGCTCAAACGGCTTCTACATTTTCAACAGCAACTAGAATATCAATCAGTAGAGTTTGTACAACCACCTAGGTGCAAAATCAAATTATTTCCAGGGTGAATCAGTGAAAATGTCACAAAACGCCATTAACGTCTCAAAATGATAAAGAAAGTGAGACAAAATAATCCTGGATCTGCCCCCTGATTCAGATCTGGACAAAAACTTAAAGAGTTTATTTGTAATCCCTCCAGATTTTGCGTAATCCTGCTCACCAACAAACCAGCCAGCAAACAAACAAATGGACAGGGGAGAAAAGTGGTAAAAAGTTAGGGTAAGGATTAGAAACATATAGAACACATGCATCAAATTAATCTTTACATGTGCCGAATAAACATTGAAATTTACACAAAAGTCAGTATGTGGTTTGTGTAGACATACAGACTGTCGCTGGACCAATCAGTGAAAAGGGCATAAATAGAAAAAATATGAAGAAGAGTATAAATTATACAATAAAATATTAAAGGTCCAATGTCATGGTATTTAAAAATGTCAACAATCAGAAATAGAATCATTAAACATAATGTCCACAACAGTAAAGAGGCGGTCAGCTAAATCTGGAAAAGCACACATGCTTTTCATCCAGAAACCCACCCACCTTCCATAGTAACTGTTAGAGACCCTCTAGATGTATTTCAGATATATATGGAGGTTTCATTCCCCCCTGTGGTTATCTCATTAATCTGACTTTATTATCAAACCTGTTATCGTGTGTGTGTGTGTTGTCTCTGTTATTGTTTCCCGAGCGTCCGTCCCTGCAGTCTGGCTCCCCTCTCCTCCTCCTCCTCCTCCTCCTCCTCCTCCTCCTCCTCCTCCTCCTCCTCCTCCTCCTCTTCTCTGCGTGCTCCCATCTGACGATAAGACGGCTGCCTTTTCTCAGGCTATCGCTTACGAGGCAAAAGGCCACTTGAGGAATGACAGGGCCGACATGACCGGCATTAGCCGCTGTCGCCTCAGCAGCTTCCATCCTCGTGCAGACCAATGCTGACGACTCTCTACCATGTTGAAAACCATCAGGGGCCCTTTTGTTTAGTTGTTTACGGATAAAAAGGTCACGCTGCAGCTCTGCTCTGATATCTGGAGCTGAGATGCTGTTGGGTCAAACGCTGGTGAGCGTGGTTTAATGTCCTATTATAATTGCAGGGCTGTGGCTTTGTTTTGGAAACAGGCAGCTCGTGAAGATGTTTGGAACAAGCTGCCATGCAGACGCCTGAAGGGAGCCTGGAATTAGCTTGATCACATGGGAAGGACTGCGCAGTCGGTCTCGGGCCAGAAAACGTCCTAATTGGAAGTAAAAACGTGTGCCGGGGTTGTGTGGGCTGCGGGCCACGTACAGTAAACTGAATAGGAACCAGACTGAGTGGAAATGATCCCACCGATCTGAATTCCTTTGAATTTCTCTGATGAAGTGAGACTGGCTGAAGGTCAGCGGAGATGTGAACCAGTTGTGGTTGAAAAAAAACACTTTTTTTGGAAACACTATATACTACTTAACTTGTCCCAGTGGTTCTTTACACTTTCTGGATAAAACTGCCATATCAACATCTTTGTCTTTAAAAACATGACATTTTATAATCCCTCGTTGTATCAGCAGTAACCTCTGACCCCCCAGCGTGACCCCTAACCTGGCCCAACAACCTACACGTGCACTCCCTCACGTGCCCTCCACCATGAACCTCCACCTCTCATTTGTTATCATTACGTTGTGATGTTCAGTTAAAAGGCCGGGACACCAAGAGAACTTCACGGTAATGATCATTTGAATATGTCAGGCACATCCGGTGGATTTGAGAGTGTGCAGGACAATTTAGTGTCTGAAACTCACAGATGTTTGTCGTAAATACTCTTAATGTCTCATTTTAATCCCCTCAAATCATCCAATCTAATGCTTGTGGATCAAACCTGGGGAGAGGAACTAACCGCAACCTGCCAGTTGTAATGTAAAAGACATCCTTCATGTCCTGAGAGCTGCGTCTCTGCTGTGATCTGTTGCTGATGTCAACTCATAAATATGAATTCACCCTCGGGGAATGGAGAGGGGCGTTCCAGCAGGGACTGTTACCTGTAGCATCAAGCTGAAAGACAGTGTTTCCTCTGCTTGAAACACAGTTGGAACACAACGATGCCCTCTTTCAGTTTTGCACCTATTTATCTTCCTTTTTTTCTTCCTCCCAGCATCTTCCTGACCACAAACACTGAAAGTAGAGGATGCTGGGATTGATGTGTGCCTTGCAAAGTGGAAAAGTTGGTTAAATATACAACTAGAGGGCAGAGTTCAGTAAAGTCTCTTGAAAATGGAAACTGCTCCATAAAAACACATAAAACGCTGTATTTGTAGAGTTCCAAATCAGAATTAATCCATTTTTAAATCCATATAATTAAGTAAACCTGCATTAAATGAGAGGATGCAGGAGGGACTGTGTGTTGTGCTGTTAGAGGGAAACGTGTTGTCCTACAGAGCCGCAGCTCCCTGGACTCGGAGGGTTATTTCGGGGGATGTTCAGGTGCCCGGGGGCCGCAGCCGAAAGTCCTTATAAAGAGCTCCTCTCCGGGTTAGGGTGGAAAGTGGGTTATCAGCTCCACTGTCACTCCTCGAGGAGGCCGACTCGTTTGCATCTAGTCAACACCTTCCGCCCCCTGCATGGCTCACATCTGACCCCGGCTTCCTGAAGCGACCCTTGGCCTTATCCAGGCGCTTTCAATACTTTCTACCACGCTCTACCCGCTCATGCTCTCTTCTCCAAATCCATCTCTAATCATGTTCTCCTCCACGGTTTGCCTGCTTTTGTAGAGCTCCCCCCCCGCCCCATCTCTGTACATTATTGATGAGCAGCAGGAGCCAAGTGTTGTGTTTTGACCATTTCCTGACAGTACATTGGGGTTAATGGGATTTCAGTGTGAAGCTGAACTGAAATAGTTTATTTCATTATGCACGTGCAGAATGAGTGTGATTCTGTGCAACGTCAAAGCGCTGATAGTTCATTTGTATTACATTTGTTTTACAGCAGTGAAAGTGTTGCACAAAAAAATCCAGTTGGAGTAAGATTCTTTTCATTCCATTTTTTTCTTTGACTCCTAATCTGGCCTCTACAATTTTTTCTTTGATATTGCACGAGTCTGGGCATATTGAAAAATGTCATTACCACATCTTTCCGTTCCTCCTCCTCCTCTTCTTCTTTTTTTTTATTCTTAGTTACCCTCTCTCCTTTCCTCGTCTAAGGAATGTTTTCCCAGAGTCTCTCCTCGCCCTGTGTGAGCGCTCTGTCTCTCTGTGGCCACGCACTTCATTTGTCTTCCGACGGATCAGAGGAACACACCGAAAATCCAAATAATCACATGGACGCTGAAGTAGTAGAAGTCTTTAAGACAAAGCTCGGATAACAAGATGACAAAGCTTGTTAAGACAGAGGCCTTGAAAGGTTATTTTATTTGGTCCTATTTAACCAGTATTAGGACACTTAAGAACCTTTTAAGGACGTTTCATTATTTTCACATTGGAGATGAGTTATGTTTGAAGTAGCAGTGCTTTGGAAAGTTTGAATTATTTCAGTGATGTGCACTAATTTCATACTAAAAGTATAACTAAAGATATGGTATAATAGTATAACACATTATTCATAAAACTTTTTATTTGTTCTAATAATGTCAGTAATTATCAACTTATCGCTTGTTGCAAAAATTTAACATAGAATTAATTAACAATGTCTTTAAATATAAGTATTTTATAGCCCTGTATAAACAAATCACTGTAATTATCGTATTTCCTCCTTCTGATATAAAGTTTTATTGCTGTGACCACAAAATCCAATCTTATCTTTTATGAATAATTTCAGTATGTTTTATAGTTTTTCTTCAAACGCTTCTTATCTAAAAGACTTTAAAGTATTTTATGAGTTAAGGCCTAAAGAAAAAGCAGCTCCACACATCTGTCACATCATTTACTGCTGCACTTACCTAACTTACCAGCAGGTGGAGCTGCAGCCATTGTCCAAGGTCAGACATGAGACGCCTGAAGGCCGGAGAGCTCTTCGTGGCCCCTCATCGAAGTTTGAGCTCTAGAAGCTTGTGAGCGGGTTTGAAACGACTCTAATGTCACAAGTGGCCGTCGGTGAAATGTTTGTATTAATAACCACTGATCAAGAATATGCAACAGCTTCGAAAATCAGCCGCAACCTTTCAGAGACATTTTGTGGGGTCAAGGTGGTTTTAGGAATTTGGTTAAACGCCTTCTGCTTGGACTTAGTAGATAAACCATATTCATATAAAGAGCCAGGTGCAGCTATTCTTTACATCTGGTGTGTTGAGTAATATAGATGTGAAAGGCAGAATGACCCAAAATTACAGTTAAAGTGACTGGAGGGGGAGGGGGAGGGGGGACGGGGTTTTGTAACCTTTTCCATAAGGAGAATTGAGGGTTCTGATTGGTTGAATACTATTTTCCCATCTCTCTCCCTCCTGCTTCCTGCCGTCCCCCCCCTCTCACGCCAGACCCTGAATGGCACGCAAGGCCCTGACCACCACCGCAGCGTGGCGCCAAGGGGGCACCGAGTTTGTGTGTGTGTGTGTGTGAGTGTGTGTATGTGTGTGCGTCAGCCAGTGTGGAGGGCCGGGACCCCGGACATGTTGTGGGAATGTGCAGTGGACAGGGGCCAGACAGGACGTGACCTTCTGGAGGAAGCTCGGCCGGCCCTATAGGCCAAGCGGCTATCAATCAACACCCTTGTCCCGCCCCCGACTGACCACTTCAAACACACGGGAGGATTAGAGCCATGACCAGCGCTTTTAATTTGATATAAATAGGCAAATAAATTAAGAGACACTCACCATGAAACAAAACCATTAGTTGCCATTAATAAATTCCTCAATGATAAAATAAATAACAAACACATTTTTTGCTAAAAACTTCCAAAGAAATGCTTCTTTCTCAAGTCGGCTCAAACATTTCTCCCCCCAGTTTAAAGCAGTGTGAGTATTAATTTAATAATATCATCAGTAATCTCTGCTGTCCAATTACAGAATGTGACCTAGATCTGTACCGGTCACCTGTAACTGGTGGACACGATTATTTATTAGTCTTTTGAACCCCACTGTAATTTAGCAGGGGCACTTTCATGACTCCCTATGCCCGGTATCAGCAGATCAAAGCTCCGTGTTGATTCTTCTCCCCTGCCGGCTGTCCAGGGCCCAACCTGCAGCTCGGACAAATGACCAACAGGTCAGGAACTCAGTTCCGCTGGAGGTCGAGGCCGAGGGCCCCGGACTGACCCTGGACTGATGCCACTTCTCTTCGGATCGTGTCTTGCGGCTTTCAGTTTCAGACGAAGCAGATTTAACATCTTTTTTTTTGTGTGTGTGTGGTGGTGCAGCACAGATGGAGGAAGTGGCGATCACATTGATGAGATGATGGATTTCTAGTGACCATGTTTCAGCTTATTATTGTCTGTATCGTGTCAGTGTAAGTATCCACTGCTCTTTAATCATATCGTTGTTAATGATGACAATAAAGGGCTCAAAATGAAAAAGGCTGCCATGGGTTTGTCAGTGTTTCCTTTCACTGTTGAGATTACAGCAAACATCTGGACACAATGGAGAGTCCACTTCAAGATTGTTACGAAACTAATTTGCTCAAGTGTTGCTGTGTGTTGTGAGAGGAAGAAACGTTTTATTTATCGTCAACAAAGAGAAAATCATCAATTCCGTAACTCAAACCCAGATTTCCTTATTTGTAATTAAACACTTAAGTCTTTTATTATATTCCTCTTTAATACTGAATAGGATCTACAAATAAGACATTTATTGACTGAGGGGGAAACAGTCTTTTCAGATTTCCTCTAATCTGGCATTTTTTCACACAACAGAAAATCAAAGAAAATCCCAAAACGGCCCAACGAGATAAAGATGCAAGACGAGAATTAAGAGACAAATGAACGTGTTGTCCGTGTCTGGGAGAAAATGGCTAAAGGTGCTAATTAACAGAGCTGTCAGTGGTTCCTTGAAGTGAAGTGAACTTGCCGATAAGCAGAGTGGCTGGTGGGGTGGGGGGGTTGACGGTGGAGGGGCCCCCCCACCCCCCAAGCCATCTGGACCCTGTTCTCCCAGAGAGTGGGGCCGTGGCACAAAAAAAACATGGTGGCTTGAACGTTTTGAAAGAAAAATATGGTTTGAATGTGTTTTTTAAGAAAAAGCAGTGTTGACAGGTGCTGATGGTAAACAGGTTGTAAAGTTTGGTAAAGTAAAGATGGCGATAGGATTAACAGGTTCACTCAAAAAGTGACTTTTTGAATAACCCCCAGAATTAGCTGGATAAAACTATATTTGCTTGTGATTGTTTACGTCTTTACAAAAGCAGTTTATGGATTTTTGGTGATGGGATGTCATTCGGTTTTTTAGAAATCAAATATGCACAGAAAGTAAATCTGAAAACGCAAAAAATATGTTCAAATCCTACTAGATTCCCAACACCTATAAGACATCAGACATCTTGGAGTTCATTAAATGCGTGAGGTCTTGTTTTCTGGACGACTCTTGCACCAAATGGACGGCGCAGCTAAAGTGCTGCCCTGTGACCGAGCGTAGAGCTCATCTCCTGCAGGTAATCAACCATCATTCTTTCATGAGGCTGTGAGTGTTCAGGAGAGACTCTGGATCTCCCCTGCTGCTTCTGCCAGCAATACATCCTGCTACACGTCAGGGAACATGACAAGCGCACTCCCTCCCAGCTCACTGCACCTGAACACACTCCTCCATCCCATGACATGATAGGTCAAATCGGATCTCTCACGGCTCCGCTCTCGCTAAGTCGGGCCGCGTCGAAACGAGCGAGCTGAGGTAGGATTTATAGAGATGATTAATTTCCAACACATTCTACCTCGTTATTCTTCAGTGTGTTTGGTTCTTGGTTTTTCATACAGAACAAAATTGATGACTTTGCTCGGTGGTTAGTGTAAAATAGTTGTAAAATAAAAAATAAATTCTTTAAGGTTCTAATTTAATGTATCTAAATATGAATGCTGGTTTGATTAAAATGCTGCACAAGTTTTGAAAAAGGTTTTTTTGGTCGACATCCCAAATTTTTACAACAAAAGGTCAAGACATTTCAACCACCAGAGGGCAACTGGATAACTTTCCTTCCTCCAACCGACAAAGAGAAAGTCAGTGTTTCTTCCCCAGGTTTAGCAGAGACCTCTGTAAATCCACACATTTATCTTTATGGAGCTCTGAAGATGCCACAGTTATAATATCAGGTTGCTGCTTATGACACGATTCCTGATGTTGTGGCTATAACTGTGTCTTTTCCTCTGATTTGGAAACTCCAACACTATTTGCTATTTTAAGATCAGAGCAAATGCAACACCCGCTATATTAGCAATACTCACATGGCATATTAAACTGTTTCTGCCCACAAACTGTCGTCTGGCTGGTACTTCAGTGAGTCCAAAGAGTACGGTACAAGAGAGATGACAAAAAACATATTGTTATATGGACGGTTGTGCTTTGACTGCAAATTGAATAAAGCTGCACCAAAATTCACACACTCATAGATTTTAGTTTCCTAATTATGCACATTTTTTTTAACCTCAAGAACCATGAACTTGTCCCTGGGAAATCACTGAAAATGTAAAAAAGCTGAATGTTTGGTCCAGATGTGTTTCAAAATTTAAAGCTATCTTTTTAAGCTCATACCCACCTTCCTCCTAGTTTCAGTAGTTTGTTTCCTGATCCTAACAGACATCAAACTTTAATAAACTCAGATAAAATTATTGCTAGAAATAATTGCATCTTGAAGTGTCTGGCCCACTTGATGCTCTATACACCTGAAAGATGAACAGGTCTAACAAACCTGAATCTAAATGATCTTCTCTTATGTCTGTGGTATAATCAATTAAATCTGTTTGTTGTAAGACAATGCAAACTGTGAAAACAATGAGTTTTTATGAAAATGAGCACTTGCTGATTTTTTCAAGATCCTAATTTCTAAGACAACACTGGAATAACTGAAACTTTCTTAGTTTGACGTTCAGATGTGGTGACATGAGACTTAACTGAACCACGGCCCACCTGTCAAAATGGCCTCCCTCCCTCCCTCCCTTCCCATTACATCTTCCTTTCATGTATTGACATCGCTTTCTTTACAAAGTTGGCATTTTACCATTACATGGATTAATTTTTTATTTGCTCAGTATTGTTTTTCTGTTTGTGCTTTACAGAGCAGAGGACATTTGACACGTCGTCCTCAGTTTTCAGGCCTTCTGTCTATGAAGAATTACTGCAGTCTCCTTTTCTTTTCCACATCGTCCCCCTGTCTCAACGTATTCTTACTATATGTTCAGTTTGTGTGTGTGTGTGTGTGTGTCAACATTTGTGCGTGTGCATGCACCCGTCATTTGCACGCCTGCGTTCCGTGAGACATGGTATTATCAGTGCGGTTCACTGGTTCAACGAAAAATGGCTGAAATGATATCCAGAGCTCAGACATCAAACACCAGAGGCCACGTGAGTTATGGTGCATCGATCGACTGCGAGAACAAAGGGAGCGATGGTTAAGGGGATGGAAATCGTGGAAAAGAAGGAAAAAAAAAAAAAGAGATAGATAGATGAAGCAGACAGAAGACAAGCAGTCCGGGGTCTGCAGCGGATTCTGTTCGGGGGTCTGAGCCTCTGGGGTTTATGTCAGTCAGGATCTGGAGGAGAAGTTGCTCCCTTGAGAACAACAGTGGAGAGGAAAGGAGAGCAAAGGATCCAAGGGGATGTGTGGGGCACCGAGAGGCTGGATGAGAGGTGACGCTAACCAGGTGCCCTCGTGGCCCAGCTGCCAATCCATCGCTTTCCCTTCTGCTCCTCTACAGTAAAAACTCCACAGTGAATGCTTCTTTTTATTTTTTTTTCTAACAGGGCTCAAAGTCAGGTGCTGCTTTGCTTTGGAGCATGCACGGCTGCTGAGTTTCCGTCTGACTGCGTCTGTTTCTCTAAGTTGTTACAGTTGTGTACGGGCACATGTCTGGATGTTGATGAATAACCAGGCCCTCCTCGGTTATCTCCACTTCCTTTAGAGTTTCAAGTGAGAGCCAGATGTAGCTATCCATCTTAATCTTTCCTCTCATTTAGTCTGGATGCAGTCGGAGCCTGTTTTACTTTTCATTATGTTATCAAACACTGGACGGACGACATGTTACATGGGGGGGGGGGGGGAGAAAAATAATCTGGATGTGTTGAGTATATTGTCAGCGTCGCATATCAAATCTGTGCGGTAATAACTCTAAACCCGAAGCAATCTAGACACTGTCTGACAAAAGACGTGTGACCCCAGGAAGCCTCTTCATGTACCCATAAAGATTTAATTTCCTCTAGTCATATTAATGCTAATGCATTTGAGATGTAGTGGAGGAAAAAGCTTTTGAGGAAAAAGACTCCCTGGGTGTTGAGTCAGTGGAGATGGGGCTCCTCACACCAGTGTACATGTCATGCTGGGATTTCTATTAAGTGACTATACGTTACATGATCAAATATTCAACACAGTCTACATCCCGCTGATCTATGCTCTTCTGGACTGGACCAAAAAAACCCCTGCCGGTAAATCTAAAACCTCAACCCCAAGATGAGTCTAACAAAACCTTGTTAAAATGTTGTTTTTTTTACCACAAGTGGAAAGAAAAATGTAATTATTGAACAGAAATGTATTTTCCCGGTGGGGCAGCCACTTGCTGCCAGGGGTCGTTAATTTGCCTCCTGCACCACAGATTGACAGCCTGCACCCTTGTGTGTTCGCAATTAAGGGATTTCAAACAGTGTCTTCCCCGTCGATGACAGACCACGAGCTACGGAGCTTCTGTCAAACTGTGGTCAACACAACACGCGGCCTCGGCTGCAGAGACGGACACACACACACACTCGTGCCAGCTGTTTGTGTTGCGACCAGATAATCCGAACCATGCTTTAATTAAAGAGGGAAGTGATGAAGGGTCCAAACTGGTCGAGTCACCCGGGTCGTCTCTGACCGGGAGCTTGTGAGATTCAGTCGCTACCTCAGGACTGACCCAACAGGAAACTAATGACCCATAAAAAAACACAATGGTCTCGCTCTCTGACTCTTGTCGTGCAGTTTTTCCATTTTCCATTTTGATAGCTAAAGGAACGTCTTTGCATGAACGTGCAGGTATTTAAACAATATCAGTTTGAGATATCTAAATGCCTCTGCAGAGACAGGCACATGGCCGCGGTGCATGTGCGCATGTTCACCGGGGCAGCATGCATCGTGCTGCAGTAATTGATAATAAACAGGTCTCGTAGCAGGGCATTTTTTTTATTGCTTTTCCAGTCTTGTTAATTCAGAGAAGAAATGCATTGGTTCTTTCCTCCCGGACTCAACTGGTGCTTTCATTGGCTCGTTCCATGAACATACCTTTTGTTATGGCCACCGGTGGCCAGGGGGCTTTGAGCTGTGTCAATAGCAGAGACGGAAATCAGGTGGCTGCCATGTCAGGCCCAACACTGGTTGTGTGTTCGATTGGGAACGGCCCAGTCACGGAGCCGTAATTTTCTCTTTCAACAGCCAGTTTCTGTTGAAATAATGTTCTGAAATATAATAATGAAAATATGCGTCGCTGCAGTTAAAGCTGTGACATCAACTAATGCCAGCTCTTTAGTTTGGTATGGCACGGAAAATATCCTTCACGTGACAAAGTGTGAATCAAACAATATTTGGAATGAAATATTTTTGTCCTGTGTCATGCAACTGGATAAATGGAGTTCTGTTTTCCCTCAATTAGGCATGTAGCAGTCATTATCATATACTCTGCAGCTTGAATGGCTTGAGTTGCATGCATGAATAATTTCCAACAATTCCGTGCAATCACATGAATTTTCACACGCCGAAAAAATCCAAGGCATCGCGTGGTCAACTTACCCGGTTGCGCTGTTAAAAAAACCCCGACATTTTGAAACATATCCAGTCGTCGCCAGCCAGCAGGGGGCATTTGTTCTTTGCAGTAGCCAACTATTTTGTGTGAAATGAACCATCCAGATCACAGCCTAACCTGGCCCTTTGTGTAGGGGAGAGAGGTTGAACAGTGGTGAGTGGGGCGGCAGGAGGAGGGAGGGCTGGGGAGTGAATTCTTGTCCAAACATTCTGCACGCGGATTTGTATTCATTGCACCCCTGCTGCTATTGATATCATTACGCAGGGTGCTCATGCTGCGCGGAGGGGGCAGGGCCTGGCACCGGGGAGGTCATGGAGCTGCAGGCCCTAACGAGAAGTGACACTGGCTCCAGGTCGGCCAAGCATCCACCGGATTTCAATGGGAGCCGCACTTTCCCAGTCAGCGCATTAGATCAAAGATCATTACCTGCTAATCAAAACACATGAACGTAAAAAGGGGCTTCCCTTCTTCCCCTCCGCTTTTTTTCGTTAGTCTTTGCCGAGCCGGGGTGTATGAGGAGATGGAAGTGGAAAACAAAAGAGGGGATGGCACCAGCCAGGGGACGGGATGGACCCCGTGAAAATGGAAGACCCCCTCTCACTCTTTATCACTTCCTGGGACTCTCTAAATAAGTTTGAGATGAAATGGTCTGAAGCAGTAGATCAATCAAATCAGGTCACACAATCTGGAGCTGAACTGTAATTATGCAAAAAGTTGAACACAAAACTTCTTGGTTCCATTCTTTACATTACATTACATTTCATTTAGCTGACGCTTTTATCCAAAGCGACTTACAATAAGTGCATTCAACCCCGAGGGTACAAACCCAGAACAACAAGAATCAAGAAAGTACAATTTCTTCAAAAATAAAGCGGAAACTACAAACTGCTATAAGTAAGTGCTACTAAATTGTTAGTTTCAAAATTCTCTTTATGTTTTTCAAAACTTTATCAGTATCTTCCACCGTGCCTGTGGCTGGAAAGTGTATCCGATGGGACCTTTGAGGGGGGTGTGGGGGGGTGGGGGGGTGGGGGGGTGTGCACCTCTGTGTGGACTCTGCTCTGGATCTTTTCCCAGGCCCTGTTGTCTCACTTGCTGCTGCGTCACCGCTGTTAGGTCCCTCTCTCCAGTTGGAGGCCGGACCAGGCTGACACCAGAAGACATGATCACAGGACTCTTGTTCTCCAGATAAGGACAGAAACTCTTGTCTCTGTTGAAAACTCTTCGGTGTGAAGTTTAAAACAAAGAATAGCAACAGATTAAAGACATTAAACAACCGTGAAGGGGTTTCACCAACTGCTAAATCGCTTTTCTCCTGACTTGCTAACGATTCCGATGCTCTGTTGTTCACTTGCTTCTCAGTAGAATTGGGGTAAGGGGGTGGCAGAAACATGTCGCCTCGGGGTAGAGGCCTGGGTCTTGAAATGTCCGACCCCCTCGGCCAACATGGGACAGAGCGATAGTGAGGGAGCGCAGAGAGGGGGAGCAGTGGAGCGTATTTTGCTGCTGCACTGAAGGCTCCATGGCCCATTAATCGTTTGTTTGAGTTTCCGCCCCGGCGAGCATGTCATGTCTCCATTAGAGAGGGTTTGTTTCTTCTTCCTGTCCGTCTCTTGGCAGCAGGGGGCTCTCACACATCTCATTTGGCCGTGCACTGCTCTGTCTGGTGCCAGGCAGACTGTCCTGTGTTTGTGCGTGTGTACGTGTGTGTGTACGTGTGTGTGTACGTGTGTGTGTGTGCGTGCATGTGCAAATGGCTACTCATCTCCTGGAGGTGAACGTTAATGCTAATCAAGTTAGGAGGGTGCTGATTCCAATGTGATCTGTTGTACAAACCAAATCCCTCCTAAAGACTGTTGTCAGTTAGTTAAGCCCTCCGACAACAGCGATTCGTGGATTACTCATAATTGGATTACTTTAGTTATTTTTGTAGTCCTTTCCTCGTAATGCAGGAAACAAAGAATCACCATGTCTCACTGACTCAAGTCACAATTATGTTTTTATCCTGCATTAAAAGTTAATGTTTGGTATCACATTAGTGAAACTGAGCAGTACACAAGTTATCAGCTGCTTGCCTCCTGCAGAGATACTGTTAAAAACCTTGTAGATCTTATGTGTCTTTCTGAAGCAACTCCTACTTCTGTGATAAAACCTGGACAGAAAATGATCTTTAGGCTGCTTATAAACAACAGGTGATGTTATATTGTGTCAAATTTCTGTTACAATAACAAGATTATGATTTTTCAGTATTTAAGGATGGTGAAGATTTTGTCTTTTCAAGGTCAGGAATTCAGTCCTTTGAGTTATTGTACATTTAAAGGCAATGGGCAGAACTTTTCCGAAAGTTCAAACCTGTAAAGCTTCAATTTGTCAGTTTGAAAACTTCATGGAGTCCGTCTGAAACCACATGAGTCAGGATGGTGGTTCACACTGAGCAGTTTTTAGGTACAACATTCCAGTCCGTCTGCTGACTTACTTACTGGGCTCTCTGGTGTAGGAGCTGACCCACACTGCCACGGCCTATCTTGATGTTAGTTTGACCTTTGACCCAAGACTACGCTGTAGACATCAGCCTGCTGACCTGTCAAATGGGTCTCTTTATTCCCGTGACCCATGGAGCCTTCTCCTTTAAACTGAAATATGGCCGCCAAGCCTACAGAAGCCAGCCAATTAGGAAGTAGAAAGAAATCAGAGTGGCACAATGAGCCGAGACTAATAGAGTCGTCTTTATCTGCCGCCCGTCCGTCTGCTCGCGGCGGTGCCTTAATGCCCTCACCGCTGCCGCTGCCGCCGTCCGGCTGCTGGTGACGACGCAGCACTGAAACAATGACGATCATGTCTGTGACTTATAATCACAATAACACTTGAGGGAAAATGAATGTAGGGCTGAAGAAACCAAACAACAAATACAAGCGCTATTGTTTTTATCTGTGGTTTCAGCAGTGATATTTTCTGATGTGAGTTTTCAGGGTTGAGATTGGGATTGTGTATGTAAACACAATGTTAAACAAAGTGGTCAAACTGTTTAACTTAAGTAGAAATGACATTGATTTATCACCTGCATCATAACATCACATAACATGGCCTCTCTTTGATGCAAAGGTTACAAAGGTGATTGGGTTACTTACTCTAAAGTTCCTTTTCAATAATCAGTCAATTATTGATCACAACGTTTTTTGTCTGTTTTCTGGCGTTACAGTTATTACTGATGAATAACTGTTGTCAGTTTTAGTATGGAAGCCCATTTCTGCCAGTAATATAAATAAAAGGAGAATGCTAAATAAGTAGTAGATCATTTTCAGATAATAAGTCATTATTACCAGATAGTAGGTCATTATTTCGAGTTAGTGAGTCATTATTTTGAGATAGTTTCTGTCTATAGTAGTTTACAGGATTACTTTTTCAAAAAGTGGTAGGAATGGGCTTCCATAGCTTTGAAATTTAGGAAACATTCTGGTACCTTTTCTGTCTCTGTAAAGAAAACAAAGCAAGGAGGAACCAGAAGGACATCAGGCAATATGAAGAAGGGCTTATAAAGAAGTACACAACAGGACAACAACATAAAACTATAAAATTGTGTTACTCCTGCAGTTTTAGTGTGTTGTCTTATCTTGCCTTGTGCATGTCTGTTCTGTTTATTCACTGACTCGAGGATGATACACTTAAATACTCTTAAAGTACTTTCACATCCAGGTATCTGAGGTGCTTCTGGTCACTGAAAGTTCTTCGCATGTCACCGACTCACGTGTGTGTTGCACTTATTGCATTTTTCCTTTTTCCTCCCTCCCTCCCCATCTGTTTTCCGGTCCTTGTCTCTTTCTCTTTGCACTTGACCGACTCAAAGCAAGTGTTCACATCCCCGAGCAGCCCAGAGACGGCGCAGAAAAACAAAGAGGACCATTGTCTCAGTTTAAAAACAAGGACAGCCATCTCTGGAGGTGTTTCCCCGAACGATTTGCCACACATTTGAGTTAC
Source organism: Limanda limanda (assembly GCF_963576545.1). Lineage (NCBI taxonomy): Eukaryota > Metazoa > Chordata > Actinopteri > Pleuronectiformes > Pleuronectidae > Limanda > Limanda limanda. The sequence continues at coordinate 33,893,916 of NC_083636.1, read as the reverse complement.
TTGTTCAGTGGCGGCGTCCTCTCATCCCGCGTCCCAGAGGAGGACGAGAGAGTGGCAGAGTGTCCCGAGCCCTCGGAAAACTGGGGACAAAATCAATAGCTCACCAGAGTGGAACTATTGTCGACCGCGAGCTGCAATTTCTCACTTTGTCGTCCTGAAACACAGCTAATGTCCCCGCTTGTCCTCTGCCTGTGCTGGATTGATATCTGTTGCGCTTTGGAAGATGGAGATGGTTGCTCCTGTGAACATTCTCACTTTGTCTGACAGTCAGAAGAATAAACTTTACTAAGTTTCATCCAAATGTTAAAAAGTTGAAAACACAAAAAAACGACTTTCTTAGTTGTAAAAATCCCAAATTTAAAACATGTATAACACCATCAACAAATAATCTGAAGAATTTTTATTTGATTTAGATGTGATTAAATCATCTCTAGCTATTTCTGCTGAAAACATACAATTTACTGTCTTCTTGCAGTCACTTTCGTATAGACAACATAACTCAATTTGTAAATTCCGGTAATTGCATTACAATTTGTAATGTCAACGAACTTAATATTCTTTCTCATTTCGTATGTGGCAACTCTGAAATCCAAATTCTCTGTCTGTAGCTTCCCCGTTGTTTAAAAAGCTCTGATTACGAATAAAGTACAAAACACAAAATGTGAATAAAAACAAATTCTATAAATAATCAGTTGCTTCAGTAAAATATCTGAGGAATTTAAAACATATTTCCAGGTATTTTGAGCGAGTATAACATCAAATTCCAGAGGCATTATCTAAAGATTTGAGCTCGAAAACAGCCTGAGATCTATTTACACGTACACCGTGTATGAATTCAGTAGACACGTCCCAGCCGAGGCTCCATTCATCATGCGCCCGCTCATCCTGCTGAATGTATTTCAGATGTCAGATAAGAGCATCACTCTGATGAGAAGCAGGCTTGGGTATTTTTACTCCAGGATCCACTTCTGTCCATTGACCAAGATAATAAAGATGGACTCAAGTGAAGATTACCACCAGCTCCTGCCTCCGACCCGCCCCCATTATTTTTCACTGAGCACTCTCGCCGAGCAGAAGGTACTTTGTTAAGTACTTGTTAAGTGTGTTATCCTTTGTACACACAAACATCACCTTGGTAATAACACACCTACACACCACTGGATGATTTGTGTCGTGCACATTTGTGCCTCAAGGTGTTCGGGCACTTATATCCAGAAGTCGTGCTCATTTCTGTTTACATGTCAAATAATGATTTCATGATATAAAAGCATTCTCATTTATTTCACACTTGGCCACCACCTGGGTCTGAGCCACTGGACGGAGGTAAAGAGGGTTTCCCACTATCCAGAAGGTCGCCGGTCCGATTCCTGGCTCCTCCAGTCTGCATTCCGAAGTGTCCTTGGGCAAGATACTGAACCTCAAGTTGACCCTGACAGCTGCGCATGTGACAACAGTGTATGAATGGGGTGGTAGAAAAAGCGCTTTGTGTAGCAGCGCTGTATGAATGTATGCGTGAATGCGGCTGATGCTGTAAAGTGCTTTGAGAGGTCAAGACGACTGGAAAAGCTCCATTTATTTACACTCCATTTACCATTAACGATTGTCCCTTTAAAGCTGACCTATGCTCCTACTGCTTCTGGAGGTAGAGCGGGTTGTCCCCTCTAGGAGACTGAACACCAAATTAGCCCTGATATCTGTGTCAGCCAGTGTGTGAATGGTTGAATGCAAGATCTGAGTGGTCAGGAAGACTGGAAAGGCGTTTTATACTATTTACCTTTATGCCATTTTTTACTGGATCACAAATTAGATTGAGTTCTTTTATCTTTGCAGTTCTTTAGATGACTAAAATCATTTTGACCCTAATTTGTGGTCAGATCTCCACCTCCTGATCTTTTAATTTTCACACGATGTAGAAAACTCCCAACTTCAGCCCTCAAACTTGCAAAGCTGTAAAAAAAACATTTGATTTGTTTTTGTTTGCCCATAAGCTCAATATTAATTTGTGCTAAAGGCCCCACTCTCTCTTTGCTCCACTTGCTGTCTGCAGTGTCCTGCAAAGAGTGCATGGCTGGTTCTACAGAAGGATTCACTTTGTGAACTGTGATTTTTGAAATTCTAACACCAACCCTAGAAAAATATCCTTTTCAGGAATGTTTTAATTTTGAATCCAAAATAATTTTAGAAATGACGCACCAGTAAAAACGTAATCATCAACAGTCCTGCTTCACCAAAAATAAACTAGATGAATCCACCTCCTTTCCTCATCTATCTGTCTATAATAATTTACAGGATTACTTTTTCATAAAGTGGCAGGAATGGGCTTCCATAGATTTGAAATTAAGGAAACATTCAGGTACTTTTTTCTTTCTCTGTAAAGAAAACAAATGGAAGGAGAAGACAACACAACAGGACAACAGCATAAAACTATAAAATTGTGTTACTCCTGCAGTTTTAGTGTGTTATTCTATTATGGTTATGACACCTGTGTGTAAATGTCTTTTCTGTTTATTCACTGACTCGAGGATGATTCACTTAAATACTCTTAAAGTACTTTCATATCCAGGTATCTGAGGTGCTTCTGGTCGCAGAAAGTTCTTTGCATGTCACCGACTCACGTGTGTGTTGCACTTATTGCATTTTTCATGAATGTTTTAATTTTGAATCCAAAATAATTTTAGAAATGACGCACCAGTAAAAACGTTATCATCAACAGTCCTGCTGCACCAAAAAATAAACTAGATGAATCCACCTCCTTTCCTCACCTAATCCACCTGCAGCTAAAACGCATGTTTATGGATCTTCAAGCTCCTAATACCTGTTTACCTCCTAATACCTTTTTTTGTGTAATTTAGTGCCAGCGGTTCCACATGTTCTCTCGCCCTTTGCACTTTCTCTCTGTTTGACTTTTCAGCAGAGTGGCCCCTGTTTCAGCGCCCCAACTTCAGAACAGATCCAACCGCGACACGGAGGGTCAAGAGGGAAAGTGAGCTCTGAAAGAGTGTACCGCTTAACCTTGACCTTGGGTTTGCATTTCTCTAAATGTGTGTCTGCGTGTGTGTGTGTGTGTGAGAGAGAGTGTGTGCGTCTACAGCTGCCCTGCTCGCCACTTCAGAGAATGTTTACATTTTAGGAGAGGTCTTTATCTCCCCCAAGCCTGGAGTCCCTCTGGGTGAGTTTATACAGCCAGCCACACACACACACACACACACACACACACACAGACACACAGACACACACACACACACTGCAGCTCAGTGCGAGCCTCCCATAGAGAGAGTAAAGGGAGAGTGCTGTCACACACTCATCAATCTCAGCTCCGTTCTGGACCGACGCCGGCAGCAGCAGTTCTCTCCCTGAGAGCTCAAATGCTGCAGAAGTAGGTTACCTTCCTTCAGTGTGGATCTTGGAAGGAGAGGACCAAAAAAAAAAAGATTGTATAAACTACAGCAGCAAAGGTATACATAGACATAGAGGTGACTATGATGGAAACTTGGGTAACATCATACCTAAACCTAGACTTTAATGGCGGTAACTGAATCACCAAATTCCACATTCGCAGCACTCCATTTTTCACGTTTCTTCCAAGAGTCTCCAGCGGTTTCTTCTTTGGTCACTTGCAGCGTGAAAACCAGTGGCTCATGTATCGCTGAGCCCAGTCTAGATTATACTGTAAATGACACTCGGAGATTGCAGCTATGTGTCTGTGGGTGCAGTATTTTTTAAAGACTTGGCTATCATGGCTGGTGTCTGTCTGTTGGCCTATCAGTCACTTTAGCCATTTAGTGTCCTTTCAGACTCGTCCGTCGTGATACAGCGCTCCGTTAAGATATGAGACCATGGGGTGTCTTCCATACTGTTACTGTCACCTGTCAAGTGTTGGCTTCACACTGCTGACCACTGAGCAAAGCTTTCAACTGGGAAATTAACCGACAACAGAGGTGCTTGTTTTTCCCCCAAATTTTGATTTGTATCTATACTCAAACCACAAACCCTGGCCTCATATGGCCTTTAATAACTAATCTAAATAATTTCAGGTGACAACAATACAGGCTGCAAAATTTCCTAAGTGCAATCTTGATGCTTGATGCTATAAAGGTTCTGTGAACAATGTTTTTTCATTGACTAAGGTCGGATCTTGCAAAAGAGCCAAAGACGTGGCGTGTTAGTTTGTTTTTCAAGTGTGAGAAAGAAGAAGACCACCTACATGATATCACAGCCCCTCTCCCTCGCTTTTTGACACACACACACACACACACACACACACACACACACACACACACACACACACACACAAATATACACACACCTAAATGTCAAACCCCAACTTAACCCTAAAACTAAATCTTGACCCTCAAACATTTTAAAAAAGTGAGAAAACCGGTTAAAAATGTCTTCACTTTCCCGAAATGTGTTTATAATGTTTATAACTCAAAATTGTCCTCACAAAAATGTAAGAACACCCACCCACACACACACACACGCACAGACACGCACAGACACACAGACACACACACACCCACCCACACACACACACGCACAGACACACACACTCAAACGTGTGACCTTTTGTCACGTGTGTAGATAATAAGCTGTTACACAAACCAAACAACCTGTCAGGAGAAAGATAAAAACAGAACAGCTGATTCACAGACACAACCGTCTGCAGCCAAGTCTCAGTCTTCCTGCTCTGCACCTTTCACAGCTCTAAACTTCCTAACGCTCCAACAAACTGCATCTAGCTGCTCCACCTTTCAGACATTTCTCAATGCAACAACTCCGGGGTCAACGTTTTATTCCACTTTAGAATAAATCATCTCTGCGTGACTTCTACCTGTCATTCATCCGAGGCTCACTTTTAACCTCAGTCACTTTCCAACCCGCTCTGCCCTTTTGTGGTGAGTGCTGCTGCTGACTAACCCAGAGCCCCAAAGACCTAGAGTACAAAGCAGAAGGGGGAAAAAAAAACAAAAAAACAGAAAGAAAAGCAGAAACATGAACTGGTATGGATCTGAGGAAACCTACTGGTGAGATATTGAGTGTTTGTCTCCTCGAGGGCCTGCCTCTATCAAGGTGATTCATGGCAGAGGGCCTGGGTAACTGTGCGGGGCGCGATGGAAGTCCATCTCGGATGATGGTTTTATTGATGGCATCAAGTCACACATCGGCCTCTGCGGAGACGCTACGCTGGCTGCTTAGCCTGGGTGGCGAGGAAGAGAGCGAGAGAGAGAGAGAGAGAGAGAGACGGGGAGTGAAAGCTTAGGGCAAAAGGGGTGAGGGGTGGGGGGTATGGGGGGAGTGGGGGGGCTACTTACTGGCACACAGACAGGCCACAGTGTCTCTCCAAGAGCAACATGCAGACACCTACATTTAGGGAGATCGATGCCCTGCCAAACCGCTAAGAGTGCCTCGGGAGAGTAACGTTTATTGATCGGGAGCTGGTGTGAATAGAAAGAGTCGATATCTCTGATATTCTCTGCTGAAGTCATTCTCTCTTTACGTTTCCAAAGCAAAACCGTTGTAATCCCATAAGAGACTCCACCGTCCCTGTCACCTTGTCATGTAATAGTTACGCTGTTGACGCCATTAAAGACAATATAATCAAGTTGAGGCATTTAAATCGACCGAAGAGACCGGCTGTGGCACGCATGATAGGTCAACTCGCTGTCCCAAAATGTGATGGCCCCATACTGCTGCCTCGAGACGTATTGACCTGCTGTGTTGGCACATCGTCTCCGAAGGCCCAGAGGGGTCAGGGGGGGGGGCCGATGCCTCACTACCCCTGGGCTCAGTTACTCTGTAGGTATGGTATCGATCCCCCCAGCAGTTACAGAGCTCCCTGCTGAGTATTCCTATAGAGCCACGGCTGCGGTCGTGGGCGGAGGTATCCCATCGCTGGAGCATATACGTGCAGCACGGTTCCAGCACGAGAGGCTGTGGAACACTCCTGTCGCTGCGCTGCTCAATCGACAGCTTTGTACGACCAGGTTGTTCGCGCCCACTGACGTCCTGCTGGTATCGGATTAGGTGTGATCAGTGTTCACGCGACCTTGTTTCACCAGGATCGCAAAATCAATTTGAAGATGTACAATGTGGCCGTGGGCTTGGCCTAAATTAACCCAGTAACTGAAAAAATAAACGGGAATATTTGTAATAATTTGGAAGAACATTAAACCGTCCAAGCTTATTTATGTGAGTTTATTTATTCTTCAACTTTAATTCCTATTAGCAGACTCTCCTCCTCTTGTGCATAACAGAGTAGACATTAAAGAAACAACTGTTTCTGATAGGAAAAGAAAAATAAAAAAAGCTGGAAAGACCATTTATAGCCAGATAGATGGAAGAATGGATGGATGGTACATTGCAACACAAATGTGGTCAACAATATATGAGATTATAAACCACAGTCTGGTGAGCGACAACTTCATGAATACGAACATGAATACAAATATTTATATCATGTGAAGTCTTGATACAATCCTTTACTGTTTGTAGGCATAGCTACAGAAAGCATGGTAGGTCAAAAGTCAAAGGTAAACAATTAAATAATAAAATGCACAAATAATTGTTTTGGCCTCCAGAAAAACCTGCCAGGGGCTGTAAAATATCCGTCTGATCATTTGAGTCTGACAATGGTTGAAAAGTTTATTCTGCGGCTTTTCCAGGTTCTAGTTATTAATTAAATGAAAACGATGGTCAAACGAGGTTGTGATTAATTTCAATAATCATTTAAAGTCTTTAATGGTATTTTTTCAGCTACTCTAAGAGTGTTCTCATCTGTTGTGTTCTGTGTGACTAAAGTTAAACCTGTGACTGCGCCGTGGAGATCTTCCCAGGTCAAAGCGGATAGAGATGTTTATATTGAAACAAACCAGCAGGATCTCAAAGGACTGACACAAGTCCAAATGTGTTCCATATGGGGAAAGTACCCAGGTGGAAGAGAGGAAGGATTGCTTTCTACTGACAGTCTGTACCTGTAATTCCCACAGACTGAGTGAGGAATGGAGAGAGCCTGGCCGCGGTGCCTTATCAGCTCTAATGATGGGAAGCTCTGGAGGCCTTTTTGCAGCTGGGCCCGGCTCTGACATTGAAACGCTTATGGTCTACCCTGCCCAGTCTCCCCGTGACAAGGATGGATGGCACTTCTTAACCATCCTTTCAAATCTGATACGATGGTTTTACTGAGCAAATGCTATAATTCCACTCAGTCTTGGTTATCTTCCACGCAGAGCTACAGCGTAGAGAGCAGCCTTTGGGTTAAAAATGGTCTGTCATTTCGGCAGAGGGAATCCTTTTTTTATCTGATGAAAATATACCGTTAAAAATCAAATCCTGATTAATGTGGGCTATGATTAAAAAGCGTTTCTATACCGAGATGCATTTGTGTAATTGATGAATACATGTGTGTTCTTTGCACTAAACTGGAGAGCATGGTTGGTACGGCACAATCCTTCACTCCACTGAACTGGCTTTTGGGATAAGAACTGTTGAACAGTCATAATTTACCTGTCAGGGAAAGACGGTTCTCCCATTGCTGAAAATTGTTTTGGCTCACAATCACATAGAAATTCTAAATACTTTCACAAGATGAAAAACAATTTTTCCCATCGTAACCATCTGTTTCTTGTCAAATGTCAGTGAATTGAAACTCTGTCCCTTTTCTTCTCTTCCATTTCTGTCTTCATAACTCTGTGGTGCAGTTACTTACTTCAACTTTACCAATTCAGGGATCTTGATCATTCAGATTAAGATCAGGCTTTGAAAAAAAACGCTCAACATCACTCACTAAATCAGCGATAGAATTAAAAAAATATCGGCAAACAGAACAGAATTATCGGCTCTCGTGTGAATCCATTTTGCAGTTCAGTTCTGTTGAAGGGTGCGTAACAAGATCAGTCTGTTATCCCTGTTAGTCTGTGGAGCTTTGAAGGTGTCATGGCTGTTCCCGGCAACAGATTAAAACATAGTGAGTGCTGATTCCTTTTAGATGATGAAGGCCATCCAACTTTTCAGATCAGATGTTCAGTGGTGAGATTTATTGTGTGGTAAATTCGATGGCATTATATCAAATATCTTCCAGGGCTGAAAGAATAATGAAAATAGCATGAGTATACAGGATATCCAACTTTTTCTCTGTTAAAAAGAGACACAACATACATCATTTGCATAACAAACATTAATGATTCTTGTTTTTTCGAAATTTATAATGATAATGCTTTGTCTTGTCATTCTTAAGATCAAGCTTAGAAGAGAGGTGTAGCAGTTATCAAAACCAATCTCACACACAAGATGGTATCATCAGCATAAAGATAGAGATTTCAATATTCTGTTTGAAATGGATATTATCTTAATACATTTATAAATGTAATTTCTGTTGTAAATAGCAGGGAGCCTGATATTGATCAATGAGGAACACCTTGACTGACCGTAGCGGAAGGATATTGTCCTCTGGAAAAATGTTGTGAGTTGATCATTGGTTTTAAGATTTTACATCGAGTACAAATATTTAACTCAAACCTAGTTACAGTATATACAAAAATGCACAGGCAGCAGTTCCTGTTCAAACTCACACAGCCTTTCCAGCTTTGCTCTGAGACCCTCTCCCGTTCGCAGCCTATCAACACTGCCCCATCCCTCTCTGCCTCTTCCCCAAGACGCTTCTTGGCCTCCCCCTTCTCCTCCCACTCTCTTTTAAAAGACTCTTGCCAGGAGTGGTGCTGAAAGACCGAATGGTGGGAGATGGAAAGGTCTGTGCTCCCATTTCAGCGCTCCTGTCCCAAGCCGTGGAGGTATAAACTGTCCGCCGTGCACAGATTTCACATCACCGTGATGCATGCCTCCGTTGATGTGGTGGGCAGTTCTACATGAACCAGAAAATGTGTTATCTGATGGAGGACTCCCCTAATTCCAGACCGTCTTCCACTACCATCCCTCAACAAGCGTACGGCCGGGGAATCAAACATCTGTCCTGGGAACGTGTCAAGTAACGACTTTATTTTATCTCCCAGTAAGAGCAATATTAGCGTTTGCCTCCTCGTGAGGACGTTCCAGATGTTTTGTCCATTGAGGCCAAGAACGGCACCTCTCTATTAGAATTGCGTGGAGAATCACAATCTGTGGTCATAAGAAGAAATCATCTCTTTGTCCGTTCCGATCTTTTGTCCTTTCAAGCCGAGACGGACTCCTCTGACATTGATGCCTTATCCTGTTATCTAAAGCTTTTCAAAAGGGGGCTCCCAGTTTCTAATGAAAGACCTACAGTTGTATCACTTTGACTTTTCAAACAGATGTTTGTAACTCCTGCATGAGATGGATTTGATTTTCTGAGACCCCTCTTTGTGCGAGGCGCTCATCCATCTGTGGTGATCTGTGTTTCAGTACATCTTAATAGAGTAATCCCCTCCCTCGTTTTTCTACCCCTAGGAATGCTCTTGTTCTTGCACTCTTCTCCTTCGTCATGTGGGGCACCCAGACTATGATTTGTTTAGGTTTCCGATTTAAGGTTGACTGAGATCATGACTCATCATTACTCTGAGATGACTCGTTTAAATTTGCTTTCTGCTAATCTATATATACACGAAAATAATTTGCAGAAAGACTCTTGATGTCGTTGGAAGGAATTCAGTGTTGTTGGGTTTGCATTTCATCAAATTCAATCACTTAGTAGAAAAATAAACACGGTTTCTTTTCATCCTATCTATCCCTATCGTTCCAAGTATGGCAAAGATATACCCTCATAATCCAAATAAACCAAAAATGTACCTGTGTCAAGTTTCATTCATCATCCAGGCTTTCCCCTCATTGGACATTCATTTGTTTTCCTGCTGACATATCACCAGACTTTCAACCGCTGACTATGATAACTGGAGCGGTGGCCAAAGGTTCCCGCTCCTCCCTTTGAAAAGCTGACCCGTTCTTTAAATGTTTAAAGAGCCTATTGCGTCATCGGCCCCTCAACCCACGCATGCATGTTTGGGTGAATCCGAGGGAGATGCATGGGGGTGGGTGTTGTGATACATCATGTGTTTAAGCAGTGGATGGGAGGCCCGGGTTGTATGGGGTTAATGATCGGCCCTCTCTGTGGGCTGTGCCGGCTCTCGGAGAGGATAAGACTGGCGGTGTAGGGGCATCTGGAGCGCAGGGGTCACATCACTCACATCAAAGCAGGCTGGGGAGTCTAGGTCAGTGTGTTTGGGCCACGGGGTGCTAGTGAGAGAGAGTGGAGGGGTTGATGGAGGGATCGGGAGAAGGATGGCGGTGAGTAAAAGGAGCTGATGAAGCAGAGGGGATGGGTAGGACAGTGAAAGACAAACAGAAGAAGAAACTGTACGGGTCAAGTCCACGGGGAAGGGAAGCAGACACTTTTCTGAGATGAACCATATTGTTCAAGCAGAAATGTCCATAAACTGACCTTAGATATAGGAGCCGATAAAAGATTGCAATGCACGCTCACATTTTGTCTTCTACTATAGTATTTTTAATGACACTGTGACATGGTATGCTGTGAAAACCTTGCCATGGGCTATTAGATTAGATTAGATTAGATTTCTTTATTTTATCCACACAACGGGGAAATTCACTTGTTACAGCAAATAAGAGAAAACAGAATTTAAGTAACAGTTCCGAAGCACAATAAAAAAGATCACAATATGTACACTACTAAACTACACATAATGAGAGTACAGAAACAAATAACCTGCAAAACAGACACTGTGCAAAAGCAGGTACTGGGGAGAAAGTGGAATGATGTAAGTGTTATTGTAATGAAAACAAAAATATTATAAGTAATATTGCAACAGTAGTGACCATGATACAGAAAATAATTAAAAAGTAAGTGACCATAATATAAATAATACTACAAGATAGCATAATGGAAATATAAATATTGCAATGTAACCATTATAAGTGACCATGATATAAATATAGATGTAAAGTGTTGAATATTATTGTGCATGGTAGTGATCTGAGTAAAAAATTAAATACAAATACAGCTATGGTGAGAGGTTAGGTGGAGATAGAGATAATAGACAGGGACTACAACATTATCAGGTGGTGCTGGTGTTGTAGAGCCTGACTGCAGCTGGGATGAAGGACCTGCGGAACCTCTCCTTCTTACACCGTGGGTGTAAGATACTATGGGGAATTTGAAAACACTGCCCACCCTCCATCATACCTCTCACTACATTCATACATGTCCCTTGTGTGTTAAAGAGATAGTTCACCCGAAAGTGAAAATTTGCCCATTATCTACTCACCACCACTAAAGATGAATCGGGTAGTAGCTCTTGAGGAGGACAAGGTTTACCCCAGGGACCGTTGCGATGCCAAAGTGTAACTATACTTGCTGCTAATTACTGCATTTAACTGATGTGAATGTGCGTCTATCACACACAAACTCATTTACTACAAACTACACCGTTTAAAAAGGGTCCTGCTGTTTTTCAGTTTTTCTGATTCAACCTCTGCTCTGGCTGAGGGTAGATAATGTGAGGTCACCACCTTCAATGCATCAACTCGACAGATGAAGATATGATTTTACTTGCACGAGAGTCAGTGAAATATTAGAGAAGCTCATTTGTGGAATTCCCAGCACTAGACACGTGTGGTCCAAGTGTGTCAAAAATAATATATATCACAACTCTGGACAAAAAGACAAAACGAACAATGTGTTATTGTTTTTGAATTTATTGCAGGTATTCTGTTATGTACATGTTTATTTACAAAGTTTATTCATGTGGTTTAATCTTATTCTGATACCTGTTGATGGCCGACTAACAATCTCCCGTTTTCTATATAAGTATGATTAGAAAATCCTATAAACAATCATAAAAAAACAAGCTATAAAAAAAAAAGAAAGAAAGAAAGAAAGAAATTGGACCTTCTATCATTGATACATGCAGAAGCAGGCTGATGTACATTGTTGGAAAATAAATACTATTGACAAATAACTTTCTATTGACTACAAACTTTAAAAAATGTTGCCTTTGTCCAAATGCAAAAACGTACCTCTAACATACACTCATTTGTACGGTGAAACCGATCTCTGCTTTAGCGTGTAGAGTCAAAATTTAGTTTGAGTTTTCCGATTTTACATTCTACGTGGTGTCCAACTGCTACTTTACATGTCGATTGGGTTTGATTGTCAGAGAAGTGCCACTTTGAGGGTTAATACTTAAAATGTGAGAGCACACACATTCACTGGGTACAACATGAGACTGCATGAAACACACAATCAGAGCTTAAGCAAAGTTAGAAAAAAAAAAAAAATCTCCTTCACAAAATTGCAGGGCTGAAACACGGCAAAATATTTATGGTGTTTTAGATGAACAGTGATGCTATTTTTAGGTCTACATATCAAAATAAGATGTAGATGATCCAGAGCAATAAACAGACAATTCCCTAAGAGGGACGACCAATGTTTCTGTGTAGTTACTGTCAGGTATGTGGAGTGTGTTAAAGGAGATAATCCCATAAATAACAAGCAGTTTTCCCTCAATGCAACATTTTACAGTTTAAACCACATTTTCCTTGTGATCACAACATAAAAATTGGTAGATAGTTGATTTCCATTTTTATACACGAGTCTTAATGTTTTTCAGCAAAGCTTTTTTTGCAGATTAGAAAACCAGACCAGGTCCAGGATTTAACCAATTTATTCTCAAGTAATATTGATTAGGGGCATTGAATAGTGACAGTAGAGCTTTAGATAAATTTAGTTGGGTTCACCCTGTGAATAATGGTAATGTGATGTTTGTTCATTAGGACCTGGATGGTATAGGCTACAAATAACTGCCGAGATGTTGAGTGAAATGATGGAAGATTAACCTATTTTCAAAGTAATTAAAATGGTGGACGATGGTTGTAACGGTCAACACATACATCCGTCCATCACCTTGACCACTTGTACTTTGAGGGTGGAGCCCATCCCACTTTTTGGCGGGATAATGGTGAACACGGCACCAAACAATTTCAAGTTATAAATGTCTCAAAGAAACTTTTTTCCACTTCATACCACTTCACTGTTGTTGTGCTTGGATTGAAGCCATCAGTATATTTAGTGGGTTAATTTAGCAGTCTACGATGATTTGGTACCATGAATGATAATGCAAATACTTAACGGCTATGAAGCTAATGGTCATGTTTCAAAATTAACATACTACACAAGTCCATAGTGAGCTCTGTACGATGTTGAAGTACCTAAAATGGGACACTGCAAAGATTTTGTATTAATTTTGCTGCAACGTCAAATGTTAGTAACAATAATAAACTGCAGTTATATTGAAAAACAGAAATCACTTTGGCTCTTGACTGCACTAAATCTGAATGCAATGCACCCTGCAAACTGATATATTAGTTAATTACCATAATTCTTGGATCATGAAGGCAATATATGGGAAATAAGGTCCAGTTTACAGATCTGGGGTTTCTCTCCTTTAGTGCCATGTTATGGATGTTGTCTATGAGGTTGCACGTCATTATGTTATATGTCTATCTTTCTGTTTTGCAGTATTAAGATGAATTTATTCGACGTGCATGTACATGTACCCTGCAGCAGGAAACCAAATAACCGCTCTTACAGATTTAAGAGCACGCAAATTCACCAAAGAGCCACAACAAAAGCTTCCATTCGCTTATTCATATAAAACAAAAAAACAAAAAAACAACTCATGGCAATGTTACTACAAAGTAAGTTGTAAACTACAAACACTTAAAATAAATGGAGAAGTCAAGCTAATGTGACAGAAGACAATGTTCTACTTTACATGAATTCGGGACATGGGTACAAAATAAGAGTATTGTACAAAAAAATGATAAAAACATATTCCCTTGTCTCTGAAGAAACACTCCACTGCATGAAGACACAATCTACCCGACGCCTGGAAAAGCATCTGAAGCGTTTCCCTCTTCTGAGCAGTATCTGCATTTGTCTGCACTCGAGAAGTCTCTTGTGTTCCTTCTGGTCCGGCTCCTCTTTCTTCATGTTTCTGTCATTTTCTTAAGTGCAGATGCTGTCACAACAAAGTTAAGTAAGAAGATGCTCGCTCTCCTTTAGTCAACGCCTCATCTCACACATATCCACGGCCGTCAGCGAACCAACACTGATCTCAACAAGATGGACAGCATCTCTAAAGAGTATAAATATAAATTCATCTAAAACCTTCTGGATTTTGGTCCTTTTCTCTCCTTTCACCTGTCGAGGGCAGATAAGCTCTTTTAGCTGTTCTCGTTCCACTCTGGCATGATGCTGACACTATGTACAGTGTGGTACTGGTGAGGGGATAATGTACGTGGGATGCCGTGTGTGTAGAGGTACTCGTTTCCCTGGAGGCCGGACGTTGGCGACTGGATCCCAGCACCAGGGCTGCACTGGCGGCCCAGAGTCGGGTGGGTCATGGAGCTCTGGTACATGGCCGCGTGGTGGCCGTCGCCCAGCTGCGGCGAGGCGTGGCCCCCCACTCCGCCAAGTCTGGACACCAGAGACCCTGAGGTGAAGTGAGCGGAGAAGTGCTGGTAGGGCAGCCTCTCCATCGGCTGCATGGTGGTGACGGAGCAACTCCCATAGGGCGACACGCTGGCCCAGGTGTTGCAGCTGATATCCTCCAAACTGGGAACGGGCTCGGCCCCCTGCGATGCGCTGGCGTACATGCAGGCCTGCCGTTGGCTGGATTCGCTGCGGTAGGCCCCCCCGGCCAGGCCCAGGCTCTGGGCGTAGCCGACAGGACGGTAGTAATGGTCCTCCTCACTGGACGAGCTCTCCGGGTAGGCTTTCTTATAGCTGTGCTCACTGGAGTGACAGTCATCCTCCACTGCAGGTAGAGGGACACAGTGAAAGAACAGTGTCACTCACTTGGTCTCTATCAGTTATAGAGAGTAAAACATTTGCAGTCACAAAACATTTATAGATTAATGCAATAATTAGATTTTGTTCATTAACACCAAAACAAATACATTTATATTATTCTACTAATAATCAATGAATATCATGAAGGCAAACTTAGTTTATACACAAAATGTGTAAATATACATTTTGTGTATAAAGACTCAAAATGTGTAAATATACATTTTGTGTATAAAGACTCAAAATGTGTAAATATACATTTTGTGTATGAACAGACAATGATATTATACTTGAATGATTATTGTTCCTTTTATGCACATATGTTATATACATTGTTTATGGTGATTTATTATCATATCTGTTTTTTATTTGACTTGTAAAAAACATAATAGAAATATGTGGAAGCACAGAAAAAGCTTTCCAGCAAGAGACCACAGGCATTTGGCAAAGTTGGGCACATGTACAGTTTAATCATTATTAATCTCTCATGTTCTTGTTGAATTTTGTGTTTCCCATGTTAAACAAAACCCCTCACACACAGTCACGTTTTCATCTTTATCTTTCAGAGTCTCCGTACCTTTCCTCTTGATGCAGTGGAACTCCTGGCCGTGCTCGTGTGGCAAGGGGTAGGAGCCCGACTGGGGCAGCAAGTCCTGCGAGGTGCTGGTGACCCCGTTCTCACACTGGGAGTACTGGGAGCTCAGGGTGCTGGGGGTGCCCATGCCCTGGACCTCCCCTCTGAACGGACTCTGGCTGGAGCCCACCCTCTGTCGCACTGTGCTGCGAGGCACGACTGGATACTCCTTGGTGCTTGGGAGGTGCAGACAGACAGACACACGTAAGCAAATATTTGGAACTGACCTGAAATAGTTTTGCATGTTATAAATAGTGCATATTAAAGATTTCCGGAAATTCTAAAAACTATTTTCAGAGACAACTGCGTTCACTATGAGTGACTCAGGACACACAGGGTGCGAGGCTCCTCTGGGGAAAACCCTCTTCAGTGAAAGTGCCTGCATGTTTTTCACTCCCATTAATCCACCGCATCCATCAATAGATCACTTTGCTACTTTTGGGTCTTTGATTTCAGGGATCGCTTCAGTCGGAACAGTGACCTGGTTTCGCAATAAGCTCTCCCTTCGAAAAAACTGTAACCAAGAGCAGACGTGCATGGCTTTCTGTTCTTTGGCAGGAGCGGACAATGGCGTGTAAGACTGATAGTGCGGTTTGGCCTCGCACCAACCTCCATCTATTTGTGAGTTTTGATAGGTGACATTCGTTTCACTTAAAATGTCGTATTATCTTGTGGCACGCACCTACTTAAAGTAACTTAACGTGCGTCGGATACAATCAAGGGCGCAATTTTTGAAAGAAGTGCAGAGACAGAACAATCGTCCAGGGATTCTTCTCTGCAGCATAACTCATGACGTTAATCTGAAATGCTTAATTACAGAAAGCCCTTCATTCTGACTGTGGCTCAGAATGAAAGGTTATGGGAAGGAAGCAGGATTTTAGCACCTTGTGGACACGCCAAGCAACTTTTCCAGTGTGGTACGATATGGGATTTCTGCATTCGAATACACACACACACACACACAACGTCTGTATTGGCTGCCCAAAGGGAGGCCAGGGGGGTGGATGGGCTGTTTAAGTTAAGAAACCAGATTTTGTCCTTTGAAAAAGTGTTTTCCGTGCAGTATGGACTCCATCCCTCATCTGGACTGAATAACAGAGAGAGAGAGAGCAATGTGGTCGTGTACTGCCTTGGCTGCCGGACCAAACGATACCACCGGTTCAGCTCACACGCACACACACGCACACACACACACACACACACACACACACACACACACACACACACACACACACACACACACACACACACACACACACACACACACACACACACACACACACACACACACACACACACACACACACACACACACACACACACACACACACACACACACACACACACACACACACACACACACACACACACACACACACACACAAAGCAGACGCATAAGCTGTTGGAACATCCTGGTATAGAAGGAGTGCTGAAAGGAGATGTTGCAGCCGTGTGTCAGAGGTTCTTCCAAATGGACCATAAAAGTCTTCGGCACGAAAACTGGCCGAGGATCAAGAACTACACTTACATCAGTGAAAGTTACACTCATAACTGGCTTACACTGGGCGTACTAGAGGATTAAAGCAAGGCTTGTTCAGCGACAGTGTGACCATGGATGTCAGTTAATGCCCGTCTAATTGTGGCGACATTTATCTACTCATTTGACATCATTGAGTTTGTGTCAGCATCTCCATTTATCACAGGCCAGCATCAATTAAAGCAAAGGTTCTCAAACATTAAAGAACCAAAATATTGGGGTTCCATAGTCAAGCTCCCTTAGAAACTAACCCTTAACCCTAACTTAAAGACATTATTTACTAATACACTATCAATTTCCAAATGCATTGGAAATGCTGTAGCTACCTTTGCATCCTGGACATCCTGTGCAGCTCCATGTCGTCACTTCCACGAAAACCTTTTGCAAACGGGTTGTTCTCAATCTTCAGCTGAGTTATCTGCAAAACACAAAACACACTCAACATTAGTGACACATCCTCTGCAATGAAAACCATTTGTGGCAAGATCTTACACTAAAAGTAATGTTTTAAAAAAAGCTTTACACACACAAAAGCAGCAGCTATTTAAAAAGGCAACATTTCTGTCTTCCTCCTATCAACTATCACGTCCTCTTCAGCTTGAGATTTATGTGATGGCCCTGTGACAAGTTGTTTGTGTGGAGCTTAGTTCTGAAGTTTCTTTGGAAGCACCGAGCTGCTTTACAAGTCACTGGAGGGAATCAAACAATAGATCACGTTTCCAGAAACCTAAGATGCCTTTAGGGATCCTCAGCTAAACAATTCAATAAAAGCAATAAGACATATTTTCTTTCACAATTTATTATGTTGCATTTGATGCTCTCTGGCTCGGCAGATAGTTGGCGAACGCCTGACAGACGCAAATAATTTGATCTATTATACGATTTTGTGTTTTTCAGAATAAAAACACAAGCAGAAGTGAAGATTTTTTTTTTTTTGAGAGCAACCCTGAAGCAGTGAGTGAATCACAAAGAGGTAATAAGTACAATCCAGGGATATAATTAGTTGGCAGCTCTCGTGTGCTCGGAGTTCTCTGACTGGACTGGAGGTTTGTCTGCACACTGGCTGACACTTTTACCAAAACTTGAAAAAATCTCTGGTCACGTGACACTCTTGATTCAGCTTCTGCTCCTAATGCAGCCTGGCAGAGCATTTGCATATTGTTTTTTCTTCAAGAATAAAAAGTTCAGGGTCTTGTTGTGCTCTCTTGCAACCTTTCCTGGAAGAAATACCAATAACCCGCTCCAAAGTGATAGCCTGAGCTCAGCTTACAGAAAAGGAAAAGTAACATATTTTGCAAAACACATGTGTTATCTCCTGCTGACATGGGCCCAGAGGATTGGAAATAATAAGAATGGAAAATTTGAAAACTGTTAAATATAATTTGGGAGCATGGACCCAAGACAATCAGGTAAAGTTCACTCACAACTTCAAAGACTGTGTCCAAACTATGCTCATTAAAAACAACCATGGCCTATAAAACAATTCTCCAGATGTACTCAAATTACTTTATTATGTTTAAATTGGATATAAGCTAAATTGTTTTTGTTCCAGTTTGATCAAAATCTGCAGAAAACACCGTTATATCAGAAATCACAGAATGGAAGAGAATGCTTTGATTAAAGCTGTGACAGGAAACTTTGAGTGTTTTCATGAGCTTAGAGTGAAGCAGGTGAATTGGACGCAGGCCCGCAGCACGTATTGTTCCAGCAGATGTTTCGACTGTTTGATTAGACAGTCGTGCCAAAGCGCCAGGAAATCAGAAATGCTGTGTTTTTCCTGCAGCTCCGCAAAGCCCCAATAATTAGCCCCGAGGTTACGATCTCAGTCCCCCCCCCAATAACATGTTTTAAAAATAATGAATGGTTCCTTCAGAATGTTGGTCATTTGCGCTTCCTGTTCCCAGAAAGCGCGGGGGCCTCCGATTGGCTCACGGGGACATTATGAGCGCTCGCCCCCTTTTTCTGCCATATCCTCCCCAAACTAAAAACATGTAGGCCAACATGGTTAAATGATGTTAAACAGACGCTGTTTACAGATATCTGGGATCCCGAGCTTTTTTTTTCCTCTGCAGAAATTTTGGACACAGAGTAAATACCAGGTTTTATTTCTGCTTCTTTCCCCAGAGTCTTAAAACGCAACTCCCAGTAAAGATATAAACAACTGGGAGGCTGCACGGAATTAAAGGTAAAGGTTTAGACATTTACCTTTAATTCAGTGCTATTATAGTTTATACCCGTTTCTAAATCATTGAGTGAAAAGAACAACAACCAAACGGTGCAGGAGTTCAGCTTTTACGCACACATTACGCGCAGGAGTTCTACTCATGAAAATAACACGTTACGCCTGCAAGAAACTAAACAAACACATCAAACACCCAACAGAGAATACGTGAAATAATAATATCGTTGTTATAACAGTTATATTTAATACATAATTAGACTGAACCTTCTGTTTTCTTTTAAATCTTTTTCCCCAACCGGAACCGGTTATAACCTGCAGTTCTATGTTGCGCATCCATCACCAGCACACACACGGCTATTCTTAGGAATCGATCTGATAATAAACTTAATACAACTTGCACAGTTTTCCTGCCACTTTGCAAGTATAAGACTAAACAATTAAGTGGCACAAACTTTTCAAAGTGTTTTCAAATTAAATTATAAGCAGGGGTGTTTCTAGTCATTATTACTATTTATTTAGACCCATAATAACAACCTAGTATTAAAAATCAAGTATTATTATTATATCACAACTGATCATATAAGTATTATTAGTAGTATTAGTAATAGTAGTTTGCCTTTTAATATGAGAAGTAGACTATAGTTTTTATTATTAGCTTACAAATAATTGTAGAAGTATATTATTATTATTATTTAGTGGCAGTAGTACTAGTAATACTAGTAGTAGTATCACTGTAAGTATTAGTAGTAGTTGGGGTCTATCTGTTTATTCTTCAGTGTTTTCTCCGCAGCTTGTCTCTGTCCACAAAGCGCTGCAGGACTGGGACAAAGTCTCCTGAGGTCAGACGTGGTCTCGTCGAGTTTCTGTCAGAGACTTTACGTGAAACCAGACGTGTCCAGCCTCACAGCGACAAGACTTCACCGCTGCACCTCACAGACAATCCGGTTCACCGTCAGCAAAATGGGCTTCATTCAAACGAAGTCTTTTGTGAATGACATAATTAATTAAAGGTGATATAGTTTAGCTGGAAAAAGAAATTAGACATTTATCCGATCTGCGTTTCTTCTGTGTTTGTATTTGGATTTAATGAATTTGGCTCATTAAACGCGCTTTGCATTTAAAACTAAAACTAAATCCAGAAGTGGCCCACGCACGAAGCACGTACCTTGTGGTTCTGATAGGACGTGACCGCGATGAAGGCAGTCTCCGGGAAGACGTGCGTGCAGAAGGCCGTGTTCTTTGAGCCAAAGCCGTTGTTTTCATCCGCCTTCACGATGTGGATCCGGGGCTGGTACTTGTGCATCGAATTCAAGATGATCTGCAAGAGAGAAAACGTGGAGCTTATAGTCACACATTGTGATGAAGGAATTTAATTAAAATAAAATAAACAAGTATAAAATAAAACGTCTCTTCAGGTCTGTTTAGGGGAAGAAAGTAGGAAGCGATGTCCAGATGCTTTGACAGCATTTTGTAGTGGTGTAAGATTTGAATGAAGAAAATAAAATACACCATTTCCCCGGAAGTCCTTGTTTTGGCAAAATATATAATAACTGTAATACATTGTTTGTTGCTTTGTTAGTTTGTTTATTTATGCTGTTTTGTTGCCATGGCAAATTGTATACACTTGCTTTTAAGATGAAGACACACTAGTGGAACGCCTATAGGGTAAGAATACTGAAAATGTTAGGGTTAGGGTTATGATGATATTCACCACTAAGATAAAACTTTGTGAGTCATTCATTGCAGCAAAGTGAAATTTTACAGCCATACTTATTTTTTGCATTAAAAGAACTATGAGCTTGTCAGCTAGTAAATTAAAAATATTGATTCTTCAATCTCAAAGAACCTTAATAAATCAATTTAAAAAACTTAGTAACTACACTTCTTTCTGGAAAAACACATGTTTGACCAAAGGTAAAACTTTTATTTTTTCATAAAAAAAATCCTCATTTGAAATTTCTACTCATTAACAGAAGTGAAAAGCTCTGAATAGTTCTCATTCAGCCTGAAAACTAAATCTTTATACGTTATAATTATTACAGGGGTGTTCCCATGGCAACAGGGATGCCTGAGGAGTCAAGCAGAAGAGTAACAGACTGACAGGAGCCTGTCCTCTCTCCAGTTGCCTGTAGCCTGACTAACCCAGCCTGCTCTAAGTGATGACTGCTACCAGTGGCGACACGGAGACGCGGTCCACACAGCTGAACTTGAGCCTTGAACTTCTCTTTTGAGGCCCTCTCATCCGTGGGTCTTAAGTCTAATTGTTTTGACGGAACAGGGGGTCATGGTCGCCGGCCCTGTGGAAATCTAATGGTTTTTATTTTCACCAGATCCACTTACGTTTAAAGATTAAAAGTAGAGTTTTTTTTCTCCTTCCCCTCCTCTTAACTCCCCCTCCTCTTTACACCCAGCCCCCCTCACGTCTCTTCTCCCATAGGCATTCCTCTTATCTGTTATCTCAAAGCTTGTTTTTGTACCTGCCTTTCACTACCAGCTAGAGAAGAGACAAGGGTTTCTGCCCTGACCCCCGAGTACCTGTGGGGGCATCCTGCGTTATTGCACAGCCATGACCCCAGAGTGCTTTTTAGGAGCCAAGTGAACCGTAGAGGCCTACACAGATGATACAATGGTCATCCATTATTAATTTCCAGTCGAACTTGATCTAATTACATGGTGCAGTAGGTTTTTCTTGATGGGTAGAAATGTGTGTCAACTGCCTGCCATGCACCAAGTACATGCAGGAGGATTTAATGGAAGCTGCCGGCTGTGCAGAACATATCAGTGAGGATTTGTCGGGTGTATCTCTGTGGATAAGCAGGCTGTTGAGGAGCTGATGGAAAACCAACTTTAGCAAATTCTACAACCCGTCATAAATTAAATATTTGCAGGAAACTTGGATCTGAGCAGATGATAGTTTCTAGACTGAGGAAAATTCTGTCTTGCAGCAGTGTTTTCCTCTATATACACATCACTTCCTTCCTGTTTGGATGCACATAAGAGGCTTTAACTTCCTATTAGAGGACTTCTCTGAACACAGTGCAGTTAAAAAGTAGGTTAAACTGAACATTTCCCCATGCATGCATTAATTTCGGACTGATTTGAGGTCTGCAGACGTTTGTCCGAGATTTGGAGAAACCACAACAACAGGCCCATCAATGCAAACCCATCACTCGGCACATTACAAGGTTTTAGAGGTTAAAGATGTCTGTCGCTATGTGACACAGCACAAGTTGCATGGAAATGTTCCAGTGTACATTTCACCGTGAAAAAAAAGAATGGTCCACTGACTGTGGGATACCAAAGTCCAGTGTTAGTAGAGGGGTTGTGTGTGTGTGTGGGGGGGGTTAGTGGTGGAGCTGCAGACCACCCACTGGGGCCCCAGCACACGCCTCGTCTCCCCGGCCCAGCCGCTGCCCTGCCTGGGTCTCAGTATCTCTGCGCCCCCCCCCCCTGCCTGCCTCTAGTCTAGATGATAGTATTTAATGATAGTGAGGGATCACTTTGGGTCTCGTGCCGCTGCCCTTTGCTTTCAAGTTCCACCACATCAGAGAGTTCTCCCCGAGCCTCGGGATTAGCAGGCTTTGTACACCATCATCTATTGCTCATCGCACAACTGCCATTCGAATATAAACAGTGCGATCCTCACACTCCACCCTCCTGGCCAAAACATGTGTGGGAAGAGAGGGAGACGAGTGCGGGAGCAGAGGGAGGGGAGGAGGGGGGAGGAGGGATGAATAACACAGACAAATATTCCTGGAGTTGAGGGGAAGATCAAAGTAGGAGCTGCAGCTCGGTATGAAACCTGAGACAAAAACAAATGATTTTTGAGGAATTTAAGAAAACAACACTAATTTGCTTATCTAGGCCCATAACGATGAGACTCTAGGTTTTAAGAGGAAGTCGGAGAGATACTCTGCAACAAGTACAAGTTCTGCACAGTGGTATTTACGTAGGAGTGCACATGGCTTCACAGGAAAATGCATTTACGTTTCTAAAGTAAGACTATTAAGCAGAACGTCCCCCTCCAGAGTATTGTTACCATATATGATTTACTACTACCATTAGTTTTAGCAATGCATTAAGCAGCCAGTTGTATGAAACTCATTCAAACCACACAATTTATAATGATACTTTAACCGAGAAGGACATCATATTTTACTATTTTATTACCCGTTTTGTAAAGCGCTTTGTTAATTAAAAACTGCAACATTCTAATGTAATGCAGTGGAAGAAAAAGTACAAAAAGCCTGGTAGTTGAGAAAATGTACTGAGTTACTTCTCACAACTGTTTTAGTGTTTTAAGAACATGCACAAACATTAGATTGTCACATGAAAGCATTTTTCTCTATAAAACCATATGAACTATCAGTAAATTCAACTATACAGAGAAATTGACCTCAAAACTACAATACAATCAATATGAAAAAACTGGCAAAGACAAACTATGTGCCTCTATACATGCAATATGGAAACATGTGTTGTGCAGAAACACATCCGAGATGTAGCTGATGTTTGTATGCGTATGTAAACTCTGTCTGCCTGAAAATATCAATAAAAAAAAAGTTACAAAAAACAAACAAAGCGCTTAAATAAATAATAATCTGCATTTCTTCCAATAAGCTTCTGCAAATAGAGGACTGTTGCAACTGCACCTCTTCATTTGAATTTTAAAAAAAGTTTGCACAATCAACCCTGTACACAAACACTCAGGCCTCATGTGGCGTGGCCTCCCTCTCTTCCCATTAGACGCCGGCCCCAGTGCTGAGCTGTGAGCTCGGCCCTGCTCCCTCCGCTGACATGTGTCTAATTACCAGACATTGCTGGAGAACGGCGTCTGCTTTACAGGCCCCTGTCCCGAGCGGTTCCAATCTGCATCAGCAATATGTTTCGCTCTCATGTCTCACTCCTGGTAATTATAAATCATCTACAACTTATTTCAACCAGCTGCACCAACAAGCTGATGGAGGAGGTTTCTGGCCGGCCACCAGCATTTCATTTATGAATCCCCTGGTGCTGTCTCCCAGCACAAAAGGGGGCGAGCCAGGAAACACTGCAGCCAATCAAAAATGCACTTTAACCCAAAATTTACAATTGTGCGCACATTCCGACCGAGCTCCACTTTTATTTCACCAGCTGGGCCTTGGCAGGCCGACAAGCATTAAAGGTGCCATGTGGGTAGATAAAGGCTTTAGTGTGTGTGTGTGTGTGTGTGTGTGTGTGTGTGTGTGTGTGTGTGTGTGTGTGTGTGTGTGTGTGTGTGTGTGTGTGTGTGTGTGTGTGTGAGTGTGTGTGTGTGTGTGTGTGTGTGTGTATGTGTATGTAAAAGAATGCACACTAATTTTTGTGTTTTTGCATTGAATCAAAAATGTGACTTCTTTATATTATGTTACAAATTGGTGATAATTGACATTATCTCGAATAACTTTGTGTTAATAACTGATCTTCTGTGTTCAGTGGGCATGATAACTGTAAAACATTTAATATGTAATGACTATAAAACTGAAACAAAACCAGGTTTTCTTTTTAAGTCTGAGCGCTGCCTCTTGATTACACCAATTTACAGAAAACAACCGAAATAATCAAGCTTTTTCTGAACCTCATTTAGTTTAATCATCATTAGCTGCACACTCCTAATAAAAACAATCACATTTCTTGTGTTTTCCTTGTAATTACACATCTGCCCATTAGACAGGGCAGCAGCTGATCATGTGCCTGTAGCAGATCTCATGTTGTTTCCTTTCATGACTGGGCACATAGGTGAAAGCAAATAGTCGGACTATTCATTTTCTAGATCCAATTAGGCCTCGATGTGCTCAAAATTTTATAAAAACCTGCCTGGGCCTCATTTGTAGCCGGAAAACCAGGTGATGAAGTAAGTGATGCTTGTGTTTTCCTTTTTCGGGGTTAAGATGGGAATAACGAAAACCTGGGGCCAGTTATTGAGTTCAGAATAATGAGGAGGCAAAGTTTCGGAAATGGGTACCATGCTGTCCCTCACTGGTGCTGAGGGAGGTGATGGGAAGGATACAACGGCCTCTGTCAGTTTTTGGCAAAAAAAATTTGCCCAAATACTTCCTTTTACTTATGAGAGCAGACTTCCAGGAGGTCTGCAACTTTAATGCATCTGGGGGGTTGGTGTAATAAGCCCCAAGAACAAAACGTACCAAAGAGGCTCCAACATGCCGATACAACAAACATGTTATTCAATGTTGGCAGGAAGGAAAGAGTCTAAATTCAAATCATACTTTTGACTGGAGTTTGCTCCAGCTTGAAGTAATGGAGGCACAGTTTCTTGCTTTAACTGGATCATATATTATGTAATTTGTACATTTTTAAAGTAATGAAACAGCATATAAATGCACATTCAAAACTAATAAACTTTGCCAGAGCAACTATTCACTGAGCAATTTTCTTTAAACAAAACTTTATGTGTGCAAAAAAATAAATAACAAGTATTATTTGGAATTATTTAAGTTTTGTTCTGCAGTGTTTTCTCTTTTTCATCCCTAATCTTTTAATTTTAATATTGTAAAATATTATAGATCTCAAAATATAAAACATGATTTCTTCATGAGAAAAATAGCTAGATCATAGTTTAGCCAACATTTGGAAAGTTAAGACTTTTTTCTGAAAGAAAATGCTAAATATTTGATGCATTTTTGGAAGGCAAACGCTTTCTACTAAATCAATCTACTAGCAACCAGACTTTCATTTCAACTCCATAACCTGTATTCTTAGGTCTGAATATTTCTAAACCAAACCTCTCTTTTTCAAAATCCCACAGCAGAAATTTTAAAACAGAGGGAGTTTGAAAGATAAAAAAATCTGGAATAAAGTTTTTTCATTGGACTTCAGTACAAAATGCATTATTTGCATCATGTATTCAGAAAAGTCACCACTGATAGAGCAAGAATAAAACATCAAAACTGAAAAATGCAGGAGGACGTGAAATTGTTCTGTTGAATTTTTAAAGTCAATTTAAAAGACTAAATTCTGCATTAATGCTGCACAATCCTGCAAAGTTACATTTCTTTTAAACCAAGTAAAATTTCATATTTTTTAATTCTAATTTTAATTCTAATGTACAAGAGGCTTAAAGTTGCTTTTACGTGGGCCCTCAATATTTAATGTTTAATGTTATAACAAGCCTATAATGTAAATGTATTGCTTTCAGTTTATATATCATTTAATATTTTTCTTTGGTAATAATAACAATAATAATAATAAGAGTTTGAAACTAAACGACCCAAAAAATATCATTATCAATTATCAGCTATGAAAACCAGCGTTTGTTCTGTACAGGATTTTTATAGAGGTCTATAGATGAGTAGAAAATGAGCCCACGCTGCTGAAATGCCGCTGAGCATCAAACCATGAGAAAAACACACTTCTGGATCAAAGCAGTGTCATGTTATCATTACATCCACAGCGACACGGGGCTGTGACACTTCAGAATAGATGATATAGGCCTAGGCACCTACGTGTCCGAACGGGTCCAGGTGGTTGTTGGTCAGTTTGAGCTTCTGGAAGGAGACGAGCTGCCTCATCCAGTGCGCGCCCGTGGCTGGAGAGTCCGGGTGCACGTAGAGCCTCCCGGGCATGGCGGGCTCGGCCTTCCCGGTCACGGACCTGGATCACAGCAGCACAGTCGCACCGTCACACTTCGCTATGACACCCACAAACCATCAACCGTGCATGCGTAAAAACACTGGGAGAGCTGGACCGTGTCCGTGGAGCTAAAAGTTAATTACGCTACAAGTTGCATCGTATTTAGACTCGTATATCACATTTTTAACTCTTTAAAATTGAGCAGATGAATTACAGAATTTTAGGGAAATTATGAAAAATCAGAAAAAGCGCAGTGTTCCCAAATTAAAAAAGCAGGTTGAAAAACACTCATTTAATTATACTGCAAAACAAGGTTTACTTCCATTTATATACAGGCACTTTAAAAGTTTAAAACTTTGCATTAAATGAAATAGATTATTGATTATGATTAAACTGCAGTGCCGTCGTGTCAAACGTTTCATGAGGTTGGTTTTGGATCGTCAGCGGTCACATTAGAAACCATCTTCCAACACTTGGATCAAGAGTAGTATTAGTTCCAGGAGAGGCTTTGGACAGGTCATTATCGGCAGTATTGGCATGCAGTCATCCTCTCTAAGTATCTCCT
The DNA here is from genome assembly GCF_963576545.1 of Limanda limanda. NCBI lineage: Eukaryota > Metazoa > Chordata > Actinopteri > Pleuronectiformes > Pleuronectidae > Limanda > Limanda limanda. The sequence goes on along the minus strand of NC_083636.1, from coordinate 33,866,554 downwards.
CATTGAAACGCACTGACCCAAACAGGGCATTCCTGACCAAGGTTAGACAGATCGACATGACACTAAATAAATATGTTTGTGCTCCGTCGTGAAAGAGAGCCTTGTTGCACTGCGCATATAGAACTGCTATAGCTTTAGGGAAAAGTCATCAAACATCTATTCAACACCGGAACGTCAGCTCCGGCACGAACGTCTCTCTCTGCTGACCACACTTCTTGGCAACCATCAAAAAACACACAGTTCATTATTCTCAGGGAATTAATACGTTTCACTTCCGATTCTCGTCCATCCTCATCCCTTCTCTCGTCCTGAGAGAGAAAGGCGACCTCCCAAACAATAACCGCCACATTTTTTACTGAAACGTACTGTGCGTAATTGTGCGTAAAAGGTTTCTGGAAGGAATATAAAAGTCCTTAAGAATTGTAGAAACGTATAAGAACTTGACTTACCATTTATTATCAGCGAATTTGTATCGATGATCATCTGCAGGAACAACATCCATCAGGAGGATATATTTAGTTTTGGGGTTTAGTCCCGTGACCTTCACTTTGAAGCTGGGGAACATTCGCCTGTGAAGGACAGAATACGGTTTATAAAGCGCGGTTTGGTATTTCTGTCCCATGTCTGGAAAAATATACAAGCAAAAATAGACTGTGGTGTTTTTCCAATGGTTTTGTGCTCTGTATAAAAATCACTAGTTTTTACAGAGTTTGGCCATTTTCCAAACGTTTGAAGAGCGCAAGCATCCTTAAGTTGGCACACGCGTGGAATTGAATGAATGGAAATTAATATTTTTAAATATAAATTGTATTGATTAAAAACTGCGAACTAAACTAAAGTCAGCTCACGCGTGCTGCTTTAAAACGTCTTACATCAGGTCTGGAAATGTATTTTCTTTGCCGTGCGTTAGGTCTGAGTGGGGCCTGGGCATTATAAAACGTTTTGACACTGTGAGCCAGATGTTAGCTGGATCCTTTTAGTAAATCATTTGGACATTTGGTATCTGTCATACGACAGAAAACACACATATATGAGACACGCACACGCACACACACACACACACACACACACACATGATGTGAATAAGACTCATGAGTCAGGGGGGAGGGCAGCAGACGAGGGACGGATACTGTGTTAATATCGTTCCACGCCAAAGACATGAGCGAAATGAGTGACGGGAATATAATGGAGACTTTGTGCAGCTGTGAGAAAACAACTGCCTTACGCTCGCACAATGAAATGTAGCCGTGCTGAATTATAAATGTCCATCGTTCAGCGATGAGCCATGGGGCATGTGTGTGTGTGTGTGTGTGTGTGTGTGTGTGTGTGTGTGTGTGTGTGTGTGTGTGTGTGTGTGTGTGTGTGTGTGTGTGTGTGTGTGTGTGTGTGTGTGTGTGTGTGTGTGTGTGTGTGTGTGTGTGTGTGTGTGTGTGTGTGTGTGTGTGTGTGCGCTCAGACACCAGCGGTCATGCATATATGCAAGTCCCACTCAAGTCGACGTGCGTTATTTTGACTGGATGCAGTCAGAGGGCAAACGTGGAGCTGACAGCGGGACACATGTATAGTAACATGTTGCAGGCAAATGTGTTGCTGGCTGGCAGGACGGACGGACACACACACAATCATGTTTTTAACACATACAATTATGTCCATTCCCTGCAGGCTGATTGGTAAATCCATACATTTCTCCGCAGGCCCACCCTGCAGACCCAAACGCAGCCTATGTGCACTTCTGCAGCTCGCAAGCGTTAAAGCGTCCACCAGATGCTCGGTGTTTTCTCTGCAGCTCCCCACACTGTGCATTTCCAAATCCCCCACGCAAGAAACAAAAAAATCCAGTCCAGTCTATGGTCTACATTTTAACTCACAAATGGGTCCAGATAAAATGAATACACACTGATTCAAGTCCAATAAGTAGACATGCAAACTCTTGTTGTGATGCATTCACAAAACTTTTTTTTAGTTTGGCATCTTACCTTCCGGCTTTGGTGATGATCATCTCCGTGCCCACCTCGTCAAACTTCGTCCACAGTTCCCTTTCGTGCAGGTAGACTTTTATGCCCTCCATTCCCTTCAGAATAAAACACCTCAGTGTCAACAGTGCTCATGGATTTTACATTAAAAAGAGCCTATAACCACATTTTACGCAGAGGTGTCATACAATACTCTGGGGCCTTTGGAGTTGGTGAAATAGAACAGCATGTCCTCGAAATGAATTTATAAATGACTGAAGGTTAAAATGAAACATTAATTTTGAATTTAAAGACACTTTGGAGCAATGGGACGCTGCAAAGTCCAATCAATAAATAATATAGGATTTGTAGTGACAACGAAACCCCTCATGTAACCTCTTAGAAACTTTATTTCAACATCAGGCAATAAATCATTCTGCACTTGTTGGGACACAGCATAAACATTTAAACTAAATACAGACCATAATAAGCCACGGTGGAGGTCTGAGGAGGAGCATATTCCACAAAGCAGAATACAAATATAGTCTCATGTTCAGCCACAAAATATTTAAATGTTTCCAAAATCGTCTAATGAGTAATGTCAGTTTCTTGGAGCCACTCGCTATTTTTTATTTAGAAGTCAGACTACACATACAGGGGGTATAAAAAGTCTACATGTTTTAATAAAGATGTAGTTTGGAAACCAGTAGAATTGATCCCTTACAAGCAGACACACTTTTTTCCAGTTCTGAGACATTTATGGATATTTTAGTATCCACAGCAACAACAGAACACCCGTAGGAATATGTATTTGGTGTGGATGTGACCTCGGTGTGCAGCCTGGAGCAGAGAGTGAGGCCTAACACGCTCGCAGCGCTACTGACCTGCTGGATGTAAGTCGTCTGGGACGATGGGGATTTGCTCGCGGTTCCGTTCTGCTTCTCTGATTTACTATCGCTCTGTGCTTCCCTTGAATCCGAGCCACCGGGAGAGTTCTCGAGGCCAAAAGGCTCCTCTTGGTCCGCCATGACGAGGATCACCGAGAACTTTACCGCCCAAGCTGCGAGGAAGAGCCAGAACAACAAGACATGTCAGAGCACATGGATGGAGCCTTTTAGCAACATTATTAAACAGAGCTACTTATTAAGATGTTTAGAAGCATATATACTGACAGACACGAGTTCAGTTCTTTGCTGTGTGACCACAAAGTTTTCTCATTTTCAGATTGCGGTGTGACTACAGGATATGGCGCACGCTACAGCCACAGACATCAAAATACTGTTAGATTTAAAAGAGAAACAAAAACACATCAACCCGATTTTAATAAGACTAAAAGTTGTCAGAGTAACATCAAAATGAATTGGATTTAATGTTGAATTTTCCCATTGGGTGAAGTTTTGGTGACTCGTGCAAATATCACTATAACACATCTAGTCGATTATAAAGTCATGAACAAAGATATGATCTAAAAAAAAAATATGGATGAGATGAAATATTTGGGGAGAATATTTCTGCACATTGAGGCAGAAACTTCGCTTTTGAGGAAACACAGTTTTTCGATTCATGATCCCAACACAAAAGACACGATCTCTGTTGTTACATCGCAACATGGTGAGGACCCAGGACAAAGTGAAACACACTGATCCCCCCCCCCGACCCTAACAAAACACCCCTATTCACAGAAAGTGACTCTTACACAGAGAGAACCGAATCCTCCAGCGAAGAGTAACCTTTACCACTTCATGTGAATTACAACAATGAGCGCACGTAGCCGGATGAGAGCGGGATCCTCTTACCTAGAAACACAGAAACACGCCGGACGGGCTGGAGCTGGACTCAGCGATGATTCTCAAACACGGTCCCGTCTGTTTTAAACCTGTGCAGCGATGCCCCCCCCCAGTCCAGAGTCAGTTAATCCAGGCGTTTTGCTCTGAGGAGCTGCACAGCCTCCATGAATCCTGCCGTTCTCCCTCCTCCTCGTCTCCCGGTTACTCCTGCTCTCCTCCAAGCAGCGGCTGTGGAGATCTTCCTCCTCCTCCTCGGAGCTCAGTGACAGCCTCGACAAGCTCCTCGATCGGTGCCTGGTTTTCCGGCCGGGGACCGTTTTACTGAGCCGAGCCCGCCGATAGCACCGAGCTGTAAAGCTGCAGTCGAGTCCCAGAGGAGCAGGTCCGTCACCTCCTTCTTCCCTCCTCTCTCTCTCTCTCTTTCTCCCTCTCAGTCTCTCTCTCTCTCTCCCCCAGCCTCTGCCTGGTCAATTCTACGTCTCCCACTCTCTCTCAGGCGCGCTCCCTCCCTATCCAAAGCCTCCACTGCGCATCAATGACCAACCGTGCGAAGCGGAAGCATAGTCCACGACGTAGATTGTTGGAGAAGGGGGAGGAAAGGGGGGTGTTGAGGGGCAGCCTGCATAGAAATAGCAAAGGATTATACCCTATATAAGAATCCCTTCCAGGTCCCCATCCCAGCTCTTCAGATTTGTGTCCTCTCAACTTCTCAATGAGAAGAAGGAAACTACTTGAGCGTTTCGTGCGTAATTACGCACAGCTTCTGATATTTAGAAAATAAAGTTCATTAAGAAGAACAGCAAGGCTTTATCTGACATATGGATCAGTTGATACATGAAAGCCACCATGTTCTGTCTGCTTGTAGCGGAGGGAATGACAACAGATAAATTGATTAATCGACCATATGGGTTTGCCTGTAGTTCGATTACTGTCTGGGAACAGTTTTCTCGAGCATGATAAATCTTTAAATTATCCCGTTATTTAACCAACCGAACAGAGGATCTTATGGAGTTTAGTGTATTAAGACCCAAACAGATCATATATTCATAGGAAAAAAACAACATTAAACCAGTGGGAGGCTATGTTAAGGCCAATGGGTTCACACAGGTCTAGTCAGCACACGGCAGACCGTTGCACACACATGACATAAAAGGAACACAACAAACCACAAGAACATTTAGTACCAGAGGGTCTAAAACTGCATGGAGCCACGTTTACAATGAGTGCATGCTTAGATTACAGACGCTCATGAAACCGACCTTATCACGCACTGCAAAAATAGCCAACTTTTAATTTTGCGCAAGAGGTCATCCGCTTTTACCTTTCCAAACTGAAGTTGATGTTCCGTCATCGATTAAAAGGTGATCTGTAATTTGGTGGACGGAGAATAACTCCAAATGCCACCCTCCTCTAAAACCAGCAAAAAGTTGGAAATAATAGATTTAAGGCAGCAGCAAATATATATTTGATTCAGTAAACATCACAGGACTCGTCAATAGTTCTCATTTTTTGCAGTGTGCGCTCTAAAACGTCTCATTTGCAGTTTGTGGCTGTTATCTCATTACACAAGCATCCACATAGTCCCTTTACCCTCCAGTCAGTGTGACGCAAAGACTGTATTCGCTGTTTGTTTGTCTATTAGCGAGGTGTCAGTATTAACACCCACATGATGTAAAACGCTGTAATTTAAAACTGAAACGCAGATTAATGAAGGATTAGTAGCACAAATTTGGTGGTGGAAATAAGGACCGAGAGTACAGCTGTTAAAATTAGAGTTGATCCTATAACTGTTTGAGGTGAAAATGCCAGAATAATTTATTCAGAAAAAGGAAAACAATTCTTAACGTTCTGGAAACAAAGGAGGCCCACTACACTGGTTATAATTGTTATTGACGTATTTGGGATTTTCAAACTTATATGGTTCTCTCTGAAGCTGCAGCTTTACTCTGTGGTATATCTGTTTGCTTTAAAAAAAATACCTGTAATGAATAAGCTGTAAGAAGACGTCAAGATGTTTGCAGGGTACACACGGGAACACACGGGAACACACACGGACCCACACACGCACACGCATGCACAGAGCTCTGCTTCTCCATTACTGTATCAACACACGCAGGGTTTGCAGACTTTGGACATACAGAACTTATACTGCACCAATGTTTTCTTTTTCCAAAGCGGAAAAATGACTTGAATTTTGGGCTAAAAATCACAGAACCTATATGATGAATAGATGCAATTAGTTTCACAGGGTTTTTGAACGATAATATCGGGGATAACTAATTGAAACCTAACAGATAGAGCAAACCAAAAGGGCAACAGAGCACAAATTAAGACAAAATAACTTATAAGATCAAAATGTATAAACATTATAAATGTATAGCCTTAACAGAAATAAAAGAAATCTGATATAAACTCGCAGAACGGGCCTTGCGCACTAAAAACTTCCGCCATAACATTACACCTGTAACACATTCATTGAGATTCGTCCAAGTTGATTTCCATAATCAGGTTTGAAATAAAATTCATATCAAGCATCAGTTGTTGATCGATACATACGCTCGATCCCGCACACAGCGTCTATGGCTCCGTCTAAATGCTGCAGTTTTGTAATGAAAGCGTATTTACGGGAGAAAATGCGTTTTTGCCGAGTTTTACCTCGACGAATAATAAATGAAAATGTAAAGCGCAAAATAACCAAACAAACTCTGCTCATGGACTTTGATTAAATAAACTGTGGAAATACTTTATTAGATAAGCTCGGTCATTAAACAAGAGAAAAAAACGTGCAAATGAATCGAAGGCCTGAGGAGCTGAGGTAAAACAAAACAGAAGAAGAAGTTCAAGAGCTGGAAACTCAAAGTTTGGAGCTTTTTAAACCTTGAGGAGCAGATGACGTGCTGGGTGGAGGGGAGCAGCATGAGAGCTTCACTCACACTATAATTAACGAACAGCCTCCAACAGGAGCTGACGGTGCGTCACAGTGAAGAGACCGAAAATAAAATCAGAGAGCTGGACCAAAGTTATATTCAAGCACAAAAAAGAAATGTGTCATTTCAGCAACAAAGCGAATAAACTGAGCTCGTATTTGGGACGTTTTCGTTATAAAGTTCCCAGTGCTGATTAATAATTTCTAACCATACACCTCATACTTTATTTGATGCCAACATAGATATGTAATAACGTGAATAGACAGTGCGCTTTATTATAGTTGTTGCCCGGTGATTCATAAATAATAAAAGACTGAAAGCAAAGTGGATTAAAATAAATCAGATTAAAGGTTAAGATGATGAGGCCGTTCCATACCAGTCCAATTAACTAATAACATCACACAGTTTATACAAACTTTAAAGCACAAAATGCGTTATGATAGAGAATATGACAAGAGTTGAATTGAATAGTTATATGTTCCAAGCCAAATAAAATGTAATTAAAAGCCAATAATTACATTATTAAACTGTCAGAGTTTTATATCTTTACTTTAAAATCTTTCATTATCATTATTATGAGCTGTTTAACGGTAATTTTAAGAAACTAGAAGAGGCAGCATGATGTAAATATAATTCTACACATTTCAATGCATGAAAATAATGTCCAATTTCGTTTATTACAAAGTCTGTAAAGTAAAACTAAATTCATGAAACAAAATTAAAACAAAATGTGGTCCATGTGTTGGAAAATGACAAAAGACTATCATTTAAACTTAAACCTTAAAGATTCAAGTTGTTTTTAACAGCTAAATTGAGAATCATAACTTTTTAAATATAATACTGAATATTTTTGAGCTCATAACTTAAAAAGTGATATAATAGACATAATAATATGTAATTCAAATCACAAAGAGCAGCTGAGGCAACGTCAAAAGTGTTTGAAGCTGAAGTTTAGCAAGATCAAATAATTTTTTGTGATATTTAGTAAGAGAAAGACTTTGAGCGGTTGATGATGTGACGCAAAACAACAGAACTGATTACAACACGCTGCAGATGCAAGAAAAAGTTGCATCTGTGGATTATATTCTCTACATTTTAAATTAAAATCCTTTCGCTGATAGAATACAGTGAGTCTGTTTGTGGTAAGTTCATAAAACTGTGTTCTCACTTCTGAAATAATACATGCTGTATGACCAGACTACAGCTAACGGGTATTTACTCTGAAACATGAAGTCTAAATGCAGCCTGGAGGACAAACAATGCATCAACCACACAAGTCAGTAAGACCAGCTGTGCACTGAACACACTGACCAGACTCAATCTGCAGCATTCAAATCAAACTGCCGGGTGTAAACAACACAAAACTGCAAAAACTACAAATTTTACTCCTCAAGGTGCAAATGACAAAGTGGCACAAAGCATCAGGTAATAGAAAGTGAATAAATATGAATCCAGACTCATAGACAAACACACACTATCTCACACACACATGCTCCCTATACCTCCTGGCTGTCCAGTGCTATTGAGTGTGTGGTCTGATATTACACCGCTTGTTTAGAAAGTCTGGCGTGACTTCAGCAGACAGGCAGGTGAAAGCGCTGGTGTGGCTAACCGCCACCAGTGCAGCCAGGTCTCCTGGATCCGAGCAGGGAGGCTGCCCAGATGCTCTGCACCAAAGAGCAGCTGTGAGGTTTGTGGCCGACAAACCCGTCCATGGTTCTGACTCTCAGGAGCAGAGCCAGCACAGAGGAAGGAGGCGAGAGGAGAGGAGAACAAAAGCTGCAGAGACGGCAAATCTATAAGGTTAAACCTTTTCCAGGTGGCACTAGGAAAGGCTAATACCCTAATTTGGTAAAAAATGAGCCTGACTCTAATGTTAATATTACCACTTAGGCTTCTTCAGGTTATGTTCAGATTCAAGACTCCTTCTTGCTTGCAATGCATTTCCATTCCGGCTGTAAATGTAATGGGCACAACACCCATAGAGTGGATTTTATGACCAATTTCCAAAGCATAATTACTTTTCTGATTGTGTGGATGAAGTTGCCTGCGTGTGCATATTCAGCAAATGAGCACCCGCATTTGTTGGAGATGTAAAAGCTAAATCCACAGGGTGCACAATAAAACTCATTAATATAGAATATATATCCAAATAGCCAGAAGTATAGGAAACCAAATACATAGCTTTGCATTTGACAAGCCCTTCTTATAGGTACTGATGTGTATCTTTGTACAAGGTCGTCACACTGACTGGAAAGTGATGTGTACCGATTGATGCCTCATTTGTTGGTAAGTACAGCATGCACACTCCCACTCAGCCACCACCACCACCACCACCACCCTCCTCTGTCTTACAGTTTCTCTATATAAAGATGGAGAGGTAGAAACGGCCTCCTAATCCAGTATGGTTTCACCCTCCATGGCCACACATGGGCCTGTGGTCTGCCGTCCACCCACAGCGTTTGGCCGTCTTTCTCTACTTCACCCCCACCAGCCTCGTGTGGCTTCTCCTCATCCCCGACCTCACGAGTGAGTTTACCCCGTGTTCCACTAGAAAAGCCGGTGATAAGGTATCTGGGTCTCCATGGCGACGCTGGGCTAAGAGGTACTGTACATCCTGGGTACACAAATACACACGCACACATATTCACGTTGTACAGAGCTCTGCTTTACAACCTGAGCAGGGGGCCGCGGGCTCAGGGGTGGTGGTGGTGGTGGTGGTGGGCTCGGGGCTGACACGTTTCTGCTAACAATCACATCACACACAGGGAACCACATTCCAACTTCCTGATCAACTCACCCCCCCACCCCACCCCACACCAGCCTGTTTCCCTGCTACCTCCATAATCGTCCCCCCACAAAGGCCTTGGTGGAACTTGTGCAGCTTCAGCGTCAACCTCAGTGGTCAGAGTTAGGAGTAACATGGGATTTTCCATGGACATATTTGCAGAAATATGAAGTGACTAAGAGATGAATTTTGGGAAAAGAATATTTTAAAATCTGTTTGATCCTGAGTGCTAAAAACTGCCCAAATACAAGATCTTATTTTGCGATACTGGAGAATTAAGTGATTAAAATGAATGCTATTGTAACACATCTGGATCCAGTTCATCCTGACATGATGGCAAGTCATGGAAGTGAAGCTGAACCTGTGGGTTGGTAAGTTTGGAAATGATGTCATGTACTCTGGTGCCCTCTAGTGATCATTTTCAATGGTACACAACACAGTAACATTGCAGGGCATGAGCCACAAGGCTATTTATTCTCACTGATTTGTTTTTTTAAATAGTTCAATACCAAAAGTGCCCGAGAAGCTAACTAAATTACAATTAAATTCAATTAAGTATATGAAATGAATAAGAATGTAATTATTGTTGACAGATTCTAGTGTGTTATAGCTCTCGCAGGAAATATTTCACAATTCAATTTTTTCCTGAAAAAATATAAACCTGATGATGATGTGATTTTTATTATGGTCTGTTCCAAAGACACATGTTCTTTCATGTCTGCAGAACATGATGAATTGCAGGCCTGGGGATCGCTGCAGCACAACAGTTCTTCATTAGGTATTACAAGTTTTACCATTGTCAATAAACAAAACAAAAAAATAATCATACAATTTAAATAATATTCTGATCATCCTTCAATAAATAAATAAATAATAACCTGAACAAAGCTAAAGAAAACAGTCAGTAAGCTCCTGTAGGTATAAGTGCATCCTCAGATGTGATAGCTTATATGCACTGGATCCCCCCCGCCCCCCTTCCCCACTCACCATCCTTGCACGATATGGAGAGGAAGAAAACATCACGAGCCTCCAGAGCACAAACACATGTATTCCAGCAGCCACTGGCATCCACCCCAGCACAGACACTGGGCCACCTACCAAGCTGAGGTAATGAGCCCGAGTGTGGTCTGCTCCTGCCACGGCCACGTTCACAGACCCTGTGGGCCTGTGGGCCGTCACGTCTCACTTCACTGAGGTCAAAACACCTTCAACTCTGACATATTCAAATGCACAATTTATGATGCTGTCGAATCCAGAAATTATGAATGAGGTATTTTCCTTCGCCTCATTTTGCACCTCTGATATGTCCAGGACTTTGGACTTGAATCCTGGGAAGTTACCTTTGCACTGACAAAAGGGATGAAACACACCGTAGATAAAAGCTGAGCCCTGCTAATCCCAGAATAAACTGGGAAATTTAGAAGTCGTGACAGGACATCTGTCTTTGGGCTTCCTCAATACATCCAGGGGGGGAACAGGGTGGAGAACTGAGCCAAATCTGTCCCCATATGAGACATCACTGTCTTGTATGATATGAAATACTGTATAACTCAAATCTACGGAATATAAATGTGTTAATAGAAAGGGATATTTCTGATATATGAAACAGCTTAAAGTTAATCAAAGTTAAACCTATGATAATCCTCACTTCTTATGCACCATATAAACCAAAATTTGTTGGAATTAGTTATTGACGTCACCACTGAATGACTTTTACAAAAACATGGATGTGCATGTGACGTTAAGAGGCTGGTCACAATGACAAGTTCACATAAGATTGTCAGAATAACACATAAGAAGTTCACTGGAGTGTGGAGGCCGGAGGAACAACTAGACTCTGAGGAGAGGATAGACCAGTGGGTGGCAGTAATGCAACCTATATGGCTGCTTTAAAACCTCAAAGAAGAAAGAGATCTCAATTGAAAGGCACAGAACAGGTTAGAAACCAAACTTCTACCTGGAATAGACCACTGCCAGCCAGGGGACGCCTTCTACACTAAAGTAAGTTATACGTTTTATACCTGGGCCTGTTGACAGTGACGTTACAGAGGCACTGTTAAAAAAACTTCATACACATTTTGGATTTTTCTTTCCTTTTCCTCTTAATTAAATCAATGTTTCTCACCTTTGGTCTCTGCTGCACATCATCTTCACCGTTATTCACAGGAACTGTCAAACCACAGACAGTCTCTCTGACTTCCTATTATACTGGAGTTCCTGGAATGCACCAACTGTTTGACAGGTAGGGGGTGATGTCTTTTAAGAAAATTAAAGTTTTTGGGGTTAAATGAAATTAATATGTTTGAAATGTCTAATGGGATTATTTACTATTATATTAAGGTGTATATGTGTTTAGGAATAGAGTTTTAGGAATAGAGACCCGACATCTAAGACGTTGTTGATGCACAAAGTGGTTTCTCCTGTTGTGGGAGGAGCTGTGGATTTTTGGGCCCCTCAGAGAGGCCATTACAGGTGCAGGGTGAAGAGCTGCCATTTTGTCTGTTTGAGAAGATTTGTTTGCTTAAACTCATTTCACCAGATTTTACAGTTTTGAAGCCCACTGCTGAGAGGAGCTTTCACCAACTGACCAACCAGACACCTGCTGCAGGTAATTGAACAGGAAATAACACATAGGTCAAATGCAGATAACACAATATATATAACCACAGGTGTTGCGTTTTAATGTTGGTGAAGGGCAAACAAAGCTTTCTGGAGGTTTCCCCTCAACAGGATTGGTGAAAAAAAGTTCATGAGAATTTAAGTGTTCACTGTGGGCACCTGCTGGTCAGGATTAATTTACAGTAGTGAAATGTGGGAAGGCTGTAGTGGGAGGAAATTTCTGTAAAAACAACCTAAATTAAATTAAACTGCAACAACATGAATACAAATATCCTGTCTGGTCTCTCAGTGTTAAAGTACAAATTCTTAAATGAGTACACAAGCTCGTTCAGTGTAATACTCCCCTTCTGGTTTTGATGTACTTTTCAAACTTTGCATTACTGCTCTCCAGCCATTATGAATCTCTGGTAGTGTTGGTGGTGGAGTCTTTATCATTTGTGATTTGTGATATCTGAAAGACATAATGGAGCCAGGTTTGTTCTTAGGTGTGGAAGATTTTGGCTCCATTTGACCGAATAACACAAGGGATGCTGATATCCCCGTTTAAGATATTATGTCCTGAAGCTCTTCAGTTTCTTTGGCTGTTAATGTTTTCTATGCTTTTCTGGAAGTGACTCTAAACAAGTGACACTTGTGTTGTATTTGGCTCATTAACTAGGCCTCACTACCAGTTTTAAATGGCTGGTGTGCATCTTTTGAGCAGATCAGCTGTTTCTGCATGAAAACGCTTGCATACAGAGTTTGGTCTAACACGGTCTTGTGGGAAAGTTATTGTTATTTGTAGCTAAAATCTGAAAGTTTATAATGTCACCAGTACAACAAGTGTTGGGTCTTTCTCTCTTTTTTAAAATTATTTATCCTTGATGACACGTGAGGTTTATTTTCCTTATTATGCAGTGTGTGTTTGGTGGTTGCAATTCGTATTTGATAGTGATTTGTGTGTGTGTGTGTGTGTGTGTGTGTGTGTGTGTGTGTGTGTGTGTGTGTGTGTGTGTGTGTGTGTGTGTGTGTGTGTGTGTGTGTGTGTGTGTGTGTGTGTGTGTGTGTGTGTGTGTGTGTGTGTGTGTGTGTGTGTGTGTGTGTGTGTGCAAATGTAACGTAAGAAGAATGACTTCTGATTCAAAGTCTTCATGAAAAAACTGGATTGCTCAAAAAGTTTATTTCAGTTCAAGGAGAAATCAGCTGGAGGACAATCTTGTCGCAGTAGCTGTATGATTGGAGGAAGCGCTCCGTTTTTTGGTTTAATCCTAAGAAAATAGAAATGAAAGTACATGGCCTATAGAGAAACGGCTCAGAGTGCTTCAGACAGGTTTATGGTATCGTTCCAGAAATGCACAGGACAAGTATTTTTTAAATTAATTTGACAACTTGAACCATCAAACCTAGATTCCCTGAGACAGCAGGAAGCAGCTCCAGACCGGTGCCGTAATTCCTGTGACGCCTGCACTCACCAAGAAATGAAAGATCTCATTTTACTGACGCCGTTTTAGAGTTGCCATATCGCGCTAGAATGAGCATGAAATGGGCAGCCAGTTTTTGACGTGGTTCATGGCGGCAGGAACAGTGAAGAGGTTGTTAATAAGAGGCCAGATGATGAAAGCAGTGAGAACAGAGGCTCGTGTACACGGCCTGATTTGGAGGAGTTTTTAAATTCTCTACAGAGCCGGTGAGACGCTTCAAGTTCTACTGCTGGAGCTAAAAAGGCCAGCTGCCCAAAGTACAGTTGGAATACAGGAGCAGTCTAACTAAGCCAGTGGGACGTAGCTTTGGGCCCCAACCACCCAGTCGACTGAGCTGTGCTGCAGAGTGATGAGTTGAGTGGCAGAGGAAATCTGGGGTTCAATTCAAAATTCAATATCTTTATTGTCATCACAGTCGGGTGAAGCCTGAACCTTTTCCTCATGTTGTTATTCACCTGAATGCATAAAGCATATATGGTTGTTATTTTATCTGACTGATTCTCCCTGTGTTCTGAATGGATCGCCGATTAATCAAATGGCATCCTATGATGTTCTCATTTAGGAAGGTGATGGAGCTAAACTATATGCTTAGGAACTGAGAACACAAAACATTTGTGCAAAGAAAACACAGGTTTCTCATTTAGTTCAGCCAAGATTTGTTCATTTGTCAATCTTGACACTGAAGTGTATACATATGTTTTTCATAAGCAAAACAAAGCTTCGTAAAATCTCAAAACTGACTTGATTTCAAAGCTTGAAGTGTTTAAGCTTTGAAATGTTTTTCTCTACTTTAGCAGCACGAACTGGTGTGTGATCTCATTTACTCTGAGTTTAAATGATCTAATCTGGCTCTGACTATACTTCAGCCCTATTAGCAACTGTAGACTTGAGTAGTTGTTTGTTTATCTTGCATTAAATCTAATGCAAGGTTCAGGCTGGAGGCATGCAGCTAAAGGGACAACACATTTACAAGGTAACAGCAATGCCAAGTCCTCTAATGCTGCAAGGTTACAGAGAACATGGCAGCCATCACACAAACACTGCCATCTACAGTATATACTGAGGCGGACACTGGTGACAAATGAAGGATTAAATGATGTTCGACACAACACTCGCCCGAAAACCAGCTGGGATGATAGTTTATTCTTCTGGCTCAGAGGAACGCTGAAAATCTGCATCATGATATTGGTATTTCAAATATCAGGTCTGTAAGTCATCAAATACTGTGGGATGGGCTTCAGTGAACACAGCTAAAGTGCAGTATTAGGATTCAACCTTTTAGTAGTATGTTTAAACTGCTGCCTGGTCGTTCATGGCCGGGGTTCGGTCCAAGTGGCAGCCCTCCGTCACCCGTTGCTTTGTGAGAGTTTGTCATTTTGTCCTGCCCCAACTTGGTTTAGTTTTTATTATATCAGAAGTAACCTTAATATCTGAAGGAGCAGGGGTGAGCCTGACTCAGAGCTGGAGAACACTGTACGCCCACCTCCACCTGTGACCTGTGACCTGCACCTACTGGACATTACTAGCTCTCGATCACACGGTATATTACACGGCCTTATCGTCTGTTTGACTGTAAAAGGGACCATGGTTTACTAAATGAACATCATGTATTTAAGAAGAATTGAAACAAATAATTAAGACCATCAACTCCTCATGAATTTGTTTTTATTTACGCTTTAAGTGAGGAGTCGTCATTTCCAAATAGACTTCTATAGAAACTGACTTCTCGTCACAACCATGGTCACAATCAGTAGAGTCGCCCTCTGCTGGCCAATCGAGAGACACAATGTTCAGGCACTTCAGCATTGTTCTACGTCCATTTTTTTTTAATACTATCATTTGGCCCATTGTACCTTTTAATGATTGTGTTTGCTCCTCCCCCCTGTTGAGGCTTTGTACTGACACTTAACCAATGGTCGTGTGGTCTTAGGGTTTGTCCCCTGTAATTCACTGCAGTTATAGAAGAGGGTGATTGAAGCCGATATAGCGCCACCTGTGTTCATATATGATAGTTCACTTATTCTCTGATTAAGCTGCTTTAGGAGCTTGTGCATACTGTATACCTTACGTCTTTAACAAAGTGACTGTAGTGTGACCACAGCAGACTTGTCAACACAAAGCAGTGTTTGTGTTGTTAAGTTACTCTTAATACGATTACTGTGGGTCTGTGTTATAATCTGTGCTATACCTCTGTACACGTGAATATAGGAGTTTGAGTACCACCAGCATGTCCACCGGTGCGTGCGTCTCTGTGTTTGCGGTGAGCCTGACTTCTAATCTGCCAGCCAGGGGTTGTGTATGACGTGCCGCTGATGGTGGAGACTATTAGGCCTGTGAGGGGAGAGCTGCTGTCTTCTCCTATTCCCCACAGCTCGTTTAAACCTCCAGCTGATGGCGGAGATTAAACGTCTTCTCTTAGAAGGGGAGATCCTGTGGCGAGGCCTGGGCTGCAATTTGAGAAACATGAATGACTGAAAAGCATGTAAAGAACCCATTTAGCACAAGGCAGCCGGGCATCAGTGGGTCCGTGTGTTCAAACAATGTAACATGCCTCACACGACATGCTACACATGTGGCCTGGTCCTCTTCTACATCTGGCAATCTGCTCTTTAGGGTTTGCAAAGGCCAGGAAAACATACTGAACAAGTTGTGTTGGAATCAATGAGAATTTTCTCTTGTTCATATTATTCCAGAATCAGTTTTGTAATATCATTGTAATAACGTGTTTGTAATTTCTAATATTAGTAAGGAAACATCTTTATCTTCTTGCAATCAACATCTTTGTAATATTTCTAAATAATGATTTGTTGCTGTGTTGAGACTCTATTTCATATTTTATTGTGGAGTTTAATGGAAATATTCTGGAGAGATTCTCCTAAAGATCCCTGGTGGTTTGGTGGTTTGAGTTGTTTTGGTGTTCAGTTTGTCAGTGTGCTACCACAGACTCTGTAAATGGGATAGAAAAAATATAGGGGACAACAATTATCTTTGCAACTGATCGATTTATTCGAGTTTTTCAGCGTCAAACGTGAAGAGGAAACATCCTGGAATTTAGAAAGCTCTCATGGAAACATACTGTAAAAGCTCCTGAAGAATAAATCATGTTGCACTCAACAAAACGTGTCACGAAGCTTCAGGTTTTACTTTGGTGATGAGAATCACATTGAAATATATCCGATTAAACCATTAATAAGTACAATAATTATTTGAAGACTCCCAATTGGTGATCATATTGATGTGGCTAAAATGCAAGGTGCCATTTATTTATATTAGTGAGGAACTTTATTGTCCATCATGCAGATCATTCTTTGACATAAAACAATACAGCAACATGAAATATATGCACGTTTTGATGAGCTTTTTCCGTTTAGTCTGAAACTACTGCACTTTGAATTGTACCTGGGGAAGAATTCATGTTTTTGCCAGTGTACATTAGTAGAAGGCCTTGGACTGAGGGCCGACGGATTATTATTCACAGAAAAGCTGCATGAATGCGTCTAAGAGCTTTACGAAAACACATGAAGTGCCTTCAGGGAGAAATGGACTAAATCCTTGGACAGACTATCCACAAATCATTTTTCATGTTCTAATTCCAATTTTTTTTGGCAGAAGTGACACCATGTGGCACAGCTACACTGCATTTTGTAATCTCATGCTGACAACTGATTCAACAACAGATTACTGTGCTATCATGTCTGTGGCAAGCCGTGACACACCTCGACAGCTGCAGGGCGCTCATTATGACTGAAGGGGAATCAGGGCGGACTGCCACAGAAATGGAGAGCATTTCGCTGACTGACAGGTCGGCGTGTTCGTGAGCTGCAGATGCCTCCGAACAAAGTAACGTTACCCTCAGAAGTGATACTTTAAGCTTCACCTTTTCACAACAACACCACTCCGACAGGCGGCTCCCGGGCTTGTTCATTTCTGAAACCAACAGTCGCTCAGGCAGAAATCCGCCTTCGACTCCACAGCTTCTGCAGACTTTCATTAGCACCTTCTGTTTGATGTAGTTTTCCTTCAGGCATAAATCTTGCATAACCACACATTGAAAACCCCGACCATCACATATGGCTCAGCTGTCATTCTACACTGTTGAATATCATATTCTTACTTTGCATATTTGGAAAGGCAATATTTAAAGTCAACCACATCAGTTGCAGGTATTATCTAAGGATTAGGGTCATTTACAAATGAAGCGACTGAAGTCACCCCCCCAATCGTGGATTTGTAAATGATCATTATACCCCTAAAACTAAATAATTGTATGAAAATCACACCTAAGAGACATTGACAAATATTTTAAAAATGATGGTAATTATATTCACACGAAAAATGTGAAATAACTTCTGTGTCTATTAACTTAATTACCAGAAAATCTTTGTGTGAGCTATACTAAAAATCTTTGCTCCTAAATGTATTGTCATATCTTGAGACTGGCATGTTTGCATACAGTGTTTTCCTTTTCATTTAAAAAAAGACATTTACAAATTGTGTCATTTATATTGGCTGTTAATCAGCATTTATTATTTACATGCTGGATCACTCCCAGTCAGTCATTAAATTAGAATCTTCCACTGTCAGAAGATCCTGACTCTTCAAAGTGGAAACAAAACAAGAAAGAGAAAATATAAGTCATGCACCACTGCTGTAAAACTTTGTGGTCATTTTCTGTAGTGATGTTCTGTGGACACTAGAGTGCGCTGTCACACCATAAAATAACAAGCTGCTGTGGTCATGAAAATGATTCACAGAACCTTAAAGCAGATGAGTGAAAACTATTACATTTAACTACATGACTGGTCTTGACTCTGTCGTCCACGTCTTCCTCTTTTGATCAGTATCATCTGTAGGATATTTTTTTTCCCCTCCAGCCTGGCACCAGACTGTAGAATCCACATAATGCTTCATACTGTTTCTCTCTCCCAGTGTTTTTGAGATGCACGACAAAATCCACAAAGCCACTGAGATGATGGTGGTCACTGATAATGGAGATGTACAAAAGCAGTAATTGTTGTTTCTATGTCAGGATTGTTCATTCAGGCAGAAATCAAGTGCGGCCGGCAACTTAAACTGACTTTGGGTTTAGTTTGGCATCACAGTTCCCCTCAGAGGACCCTGTGCTGATTGACTTATATCTACAGCATCGCTTAAGAATAAATCCAGTGGGACTATATTAAATATTTTGTGGTTTGGATCAAATAACACACATTTAACGTCAATGCATTCACTTTTGATTGTTTGACTATTTTTCTACAAAGAAAACTGCATTTATTTATCAACGTAAATGCAGTTTTTTCCCAAAGCTGATTTTTTTGTTCATTGTTGTGTTTATGTAAATTATAAATACCCTAGCAGCAATATCCTAAACTCCCCACATTCACAAACAGACAAATTACCCCTACCAAATTTAATTTGTGATCTACTCCGCAGCGTCTCAAATCATTTTCTAATGTTAATGCAACTTGATGAGCTAGAAAACATCTACAACATTAATGCAAGTATTCACTCTATATGCATTTACTCCAATTGGAAATCCAATGAAGGCTGTGAACAAGATACAATCAACTGTCAGCAAATCTCGGACAGCGTCTTCTTTTCTTGTTTTATTCTGTTCAGTTGTGTTTATTTTATAAAAAGAAAACACAGACACTTTTTTATTTTTAGATGCAAAATACTGAAACGTTTTTATTTACAGAATATTCCAGATACTTTTTTTTAAACAACCACTTCAAAGTAAAATGAATCAGATGAAATGCCCTTTATTTACACAAGAGTTCTACATTGAATGTTCAGATTTGACCCGTTTTCATTGGGTAAAATGCGATGTCAGAGTCTGTAAATAAAAATTTGCCAAGAACTGACAATGAGACAGTGAAGCTTGACAGAGGAACAGGAGCACCAGAGGATTCTTTCTTCACCCATTCATCCATGTTTCCCTGCCACTAGATGGCGCAACTGGCCCGTGACCCATACTGCAGTGAAGTAACCTGTTGGGCGGATTGGTCAGTCCAACATTTAAAAATATCTTCTCTCCTGAGTGCAGCCTAGAGGCAGGAAACACTGACAAACATCCCCAGTGCTGTCATACAGTTAAAGACTGCAGATTTGAAAAAAAATATAAAAGTCTCTATAGTTAACTGCTGAGTAAACATCCAACTGAAGAAAGGTGCAGGGAAGAGGAGGCCATAATAAACACCACAGCAGGTGCACTGATAGCATTTATAGTAACAGGTTTACTGATTTATATTCTTGATTAGATTAATTGCTATACATATAATAATAACATTATAAGTTTTGATAATGAATTGTCTGCACACTGGATGTGATATGGTCCTTTTATTGGGGGAGTTGTTGTAACGCAGATTGCACATGGTTCCTTATGGCTGAGGTGGTGCCATCGAGTTTCTTCTCCTTTGTCTTTCTCTCACATATTATTTTAGGGCCTTAGGTCACAGCTCCTCTCAGGCAAATCTGCGGTTTGGCCTGTGGTATCAGGAGGTGAAGCCCTGAGCTGTGGGCGCGCCTGCTCCTCATTTACATAATGTTTGCAGGTTTGTATAGCCTTGTTGTGCACAGAGCAGATTCGTCACTCCAGTCGTCCAGTGTGTTCCAGCACATGAGGAGAGTTTACAGTAGCTGATATGTGACCAAGTCAGCCAGTCTTTATCTCTGGCCCCCTCCTCCTCCTCCTCCTCCTCCTCCTCAGTGAGTTGTCACCCCCTGATCTGTCCTTTTTTTTTACTTTTTGGCCTTTGCTGCACTGTGCTTAATAAACCGCTTGGGGGCGTCCCACCGTGGTGCGATTACAGACGCATTGTCGCCTCCTGTGCAATAAACCCGGGAGATATGCCCGTGGAAGGCGCCAGGTGAGCAATAAGACGGAGCAATCGAGACAGCGTGTGTCATGTTTACACCTATTCACCAGCGCCGGGCTCGCTACACATTAACCAGACTATACACAAATAAAGATATGCTGTTGATAAACTCGTGACTGGAGGTGTAATGTAGGGAGGGGTCATCAGGGACTGGCACGCGGCCGGTCCCATGTTGTTTCAGAGAGACGCACCTCTGCGCCCATCAGGAGCGTCACACTCATCCATGGGACCACTTTTCTTTCAAATAAAAAACTATTTATGCTTAATATGGAAATAATACTTTTGGTTACTTCAAATGGTCACGTCAATATCTTTTAAATAAAGCTGCACCCAAAGGAAATATATTCCAGATCACCTCATGTAGGTGGGACATCTTGGGATTTAATTCCAAATAACTTTTTTTCAATGATTTTAAAACGTTATTTTCCCCATTTCCCCATCTCAAAATATCAACTTTAACCCAAATTATAAAGAGAGGGGTCTTTGCAACAGACGCCAGCAAAAACGCTCAATTACAGTGCAGGGACTCGTGAATCCCAGGTATATATCACCTGTGTGGCTGAGGGGGGGGGGGGTCTCGGGGGTCTGTCACTCTCTGATCAGGCAGACATGGTCTTGCTGAGTTTGGGAACATAGGCCTGGAAAGACTCTCCTCTCGCTCTCGTAGAAACCGTCTATTTGCTGGATGCTCCTAAATCAGCCAATTTGAAGTGGCGCATGCAGGCGACAGCTTCTGCAGCCAGCAATTAGTCCCCACATTTTATTGTGGGATCAAGCGAGGAACACACACTAAAGAACCGGCATTTCAATATTATTTTATTGAAACTTTCAAGAACACGATGTTGATGTTGTAAACTAGACATAACTCCAATACAACACAACCCACTGACAAACTTAAGAAACACAAAAAGAAACCTTCATATTTTTTTCGATTATGCGGCACTTTCACGACCAGGTTCGCAAAGTAATTCTTTTTTTCTTTTTTTTAATAGCAGAAAAATAGTCCACCTTTGTCACACTCCAACGACGCCTCCTTGTCTTTTTTTTTTGTTTTTTTGTCTTCTAAAAAAAATTATAATAAGAATATTTTTTTTCAAGCCATTGGTGCAGTGCGTCGTCGCTTTTCCCATTCGTTTTGAAACAGTAGCACTTCACACACAGGGACAACAAGTGAAAATACAATGGCACATGAGTGTGAGTAACTATCAGTGGATATTTTTTTGAGGGGTGGGGGGGAATAAAGTCCATATTTTTTAGGTGGGTGGGTGGAGAGGGGGGGGGGTATAAATGCAGATGGCAACAAAAGGATAATAGCCCACAAACTATCTTTACACAGGTATAACGACAATAAATTAAGAACAGATCCCTAGAAACAAACTACTCCGTTGTATTTACACGCAATAACAATATGAAATAATTACATAAATATTTTATATATCCCTATGTACACCTATAATCAATACTACCTTTCACTTTTTTTTTTTTTTTTGTATTTAAATTTCTGCTTCCCTTTGACAATTGGCGTAAATTCCGCATGCCTGGGTCGTGGATAGGCCTCTTCTGATACTGAAATGGCATCAAGGAAAAAATAAATGTCTTTTTTCAAATCCTTAACCAAATTAAATGTGGTGAGTTACTTTTCGTTCGTTTTAATTTATTTAGTTTTTTAAAAGTAACATTCGTTGGGGTTTTTTGGGGCATGCAACAATTGGCCAATATATCAATGAATAGTGTACAACAAAATACAGCAGTCTTTTCTTTTTTTCCTTTTCTTAAAAAAAAAAAAAAAAAAAAAGGTAGATTAATTGATAGAGAATTCAAACAAGTCAAATCAATTCAGAGTGCATATTAAAAACACGTTTCTCCTCGTGTACAATAAAGTTGGGAGACGGGACACAGCAGCAACTTCTCCCCAAATCTGTTAAGTCACACCCATGCCAACTTTTTCAGTTTCAATACTTGTACGGTATTCAAATGACAGGATAGAAGTGTTTAATTTAACAAAGAGAAAATGAAATAAGAGAGAAAGAGGACAAAAAAAAAAATAGAAAAAACATGTACATATCGGATGTGTATTAACCAAAGTGCATTTCAGAAACTAAAACGTCAATCAGTTCATCTTTTTTTTTTAGTTTTCTTAGTCATGAGAGTTTCAAGAGTGTCTCCCTACTGTTTTGTCTTCTTCACCGTCAACACTTTTCATGAGAGAACAACAAAACGAGAAGAAGCAGGTGGTGGTGGTAGTGTGTGTGTGTGTGTGTGTGTGTGTGTGTGTTTAAAAAAAAATAATGATGATAATAATAATAATAAAAAGGGGAAACAAATCCTAGGGGGATCCGCTCCGTGCCCTGTCCTGATTCGAGTCCAGTCCACTGACCAGGCGCTGGATGCTCTGCAGCTCGTTGGCCGCGTCTTTCTCCGCACAAGTTTTTGGGGACATGGACACCGAGGACATGTTGGAGTGGCCGGTCACCTCCGAGGTGGAATCCAGGGTGACAGCGGACACCGGGCTGGCCGGGACCATGCCGTCCCCCTTCAGGTCGCCCCCGACGCCCGCCATGGAGGGCATGCCGGTGGGGAGCAGCGTGCTGTCCGGGCCCGTCATGGGGAGGGAGTAGGGGCTGTACCGGAGCCGGGGCCGCACCGCGTTCAGGAACGGGTGCCGGTGCACGGAGGAGGCGGCGGCGGCGGCGGACGAGGCCGCTGCGGCCGCTGCCATGTACGTGTAGGGGTAGTGGAACAAGCTGCCGAAGGGGGACATGGCGAGGCCCTGTGGAGACATGGAGAGAGAGAGAGAGTGAGCCTCGGAGTGCGAGCTGGCGTCAACACACAATATTAACACACAGGTCAGAGTAGGCTACACATGTTATGCACAGAAAATGGTGGATATAGACTGAATCTGCGTGGGGTGCAACAGCTTCACCAGACGCAAATACCGTGGAACAAATGCGTAAAAAAGTAAAGCTCCGGAGTGCTGCGGGCCTAACTTCCACTGTCCCATGTAAAGGTTTTCGTCATGCATAATAACGTTAGTAATGCATCGTTACAAAGCCAGTGGCACCGTCTGACACTTGGCTAATGGACTCCGAAACCTGGTCCAAAACGCAGATCTGATATGGGAAATACCGACCCCGGTCTCAGTCCCTCCATTCACACAGGCCTTTTCTCACAAATCGGCCCCAAACCAAACATATTCTGCAGATAAAGCTGGCCCGGCGTGCAAACAGCTTTTGGTGCCCGTTCAAGAATTTTCTAAAATCTCCTGCTGCAATCAAACACCGGGAGTTGCACTTGTGGGACCTACTCTGAAAAAAGGGGCTAAGCGGAAAAAACGACACATTTTTTTGTCCATAAAACATTATGTTGTTTCCCTCTTTGAGCCAATGAGGCATTTTAACACGCCAAAACACACCTAATGAGGTCCATATCAAAAAAAGGGAGAATATTGCCCAACACCTTGTTGTTGCACTGTGATCTCTACTGGTGCTTAGGTGATGTTTCTCAGGCTAATATCTAAAACAACAGTGTAGAGAGAGGTGACCAAGCTCAGTCTTTAACAGTCAAATATAGTCACCTAACTTCACTCTGAACCTCTTTTGGCTAAATAAACAAACACGCGCAGAGACGCACATGCGCAAACAGACCCTCTCATTATCTCTGTCTTTTCTCACCCACTCGTGTTTGAACGCACACAGACATGATAAGAAGGACATTAAAGGCATTCATATATCAGACGTAGCCCATTAAATCTGGCTTTACAGTCTGCACAGGCCTCAGTCTGCTGCGCCATACCACGCAACATGTGTTTAACGCAAAGCTGTGAGTGCAGTGATGAGACACAAGAGAACAGGTTTTACCTGCGATGCCAAGACGTGTTGTTGCAGATGGAAGGGCAGGCCCGGCGCTCCCGTCATGCTCTGCTGCGACGATGCCATGCTCGCCGTGTCCATGGCGCTCACCCCTCCCGAGGACACCGCTGCCAATAGTGGTCCCATGCCCGCGGCCATGTTTGAGAACGCGCCCCCCATGTTGAACTGGCTGGGGTGCAAAAGAAAGGGATGCGCGCCCCCTAAGTGGTTGAAGAACTGCTGTCCCGTTAGGCCTGTCGGAAATCCGAAATTGTGCATGTGGCTGTGTCCCATGTGCGGACTGTCCGTCTGCACGCTCAGAGGCATGAAGCTGTCCTTGCTGATCTGCGACCTGCACTCGTCCGCTTTGGGCTGCTCCAGGCCGGGGCTCTTCAGGTCTTCTCCGGAGCGGGTGGTGCTCGAGATGACGGTGATGGGGCTCTGCCGAGAGTCCGCCTGGCTTTTCTCAGTCCTGGGGCCGCTGTCCCTCACCCTGCTGCTAGAGTCACTGCTGCCAAAGGCATGTCCCTTGGCCGGGCTCGCTTCGTGGTCCTTCCCGTCCTCCGTGGTCGTGGAGATCTTGCTGGAGTCCGGACCGTCCTTGGTGTGTCCATCTTTGCTCTCGTCGTCGCTGTCCTCGTCGCTGTCACAGAAATCTGCACCAAGCAGGAGAGGGGAGAAGAATATCAGTTGACTGTATATGCACATCGGTGAATCATGAAAATAATATCTCCCACTATCATACATATGCAGTTGTAGAATAACAAATAGAGCTGCAGGACATTTATTTAGGGGCCAAACAGTCTGAGTCAGCTTAACAATAAAACATTTAACCGGAAACTTCCATTACTTTCCGTAATATTTGAATATCTAGTAAAAAATGATGCATGTAGGAGTTCATATCCTCTTTTTCATTGTGTGATTTTGCATATACAATATTTTTTAGCCAACTGAGATCCTGCTACTGTACATAAAATATTCTCAATATTTAATGAGCATATATATTTCTATACAGCAAGACAGCCAATGCAATTTCCACACTGCACATGGGCAAAATACCAGCTCATATTAGAAGTGGTTCATCGGCCATAACTACTTTACATTCATAAAGTTTACTCTCACTCTGCATACCTCGTAAAAACAAAAAAACCCTTGGCACAAAGGAAAATGTTACGACTTTACACACAACCTCTGTGACTAACTGTGGGGTCCGCCAGCCTACCTTTCAGGTGTGGGGGCCCCACGGTGGACACGGCGGGGGACGAGGCCTGGCCGAAGCACTTAAAGGAAGCCTGCTCCCCGGAGGAGTCGTCTGAAGCCCCGTTCTCCTTTTTCTGCTGCTCCTCGTATGAGCGCATGGATTGCAGGGCCAGCTGTTTCCTGTGCGGGAGTAGTACTCATGTTAGCCCTATTACAGTAGGTGGCCACAGCTCGCAGGTCAGAAACAGTATCAGCAGCAGGGGGAATGGTGCAGGCTTATTTAGGCTGGAGACCTATAGGACTGGCTCACCTTTGCAGCAGGTGAGAATAAAAAAACTATTACAGTCCTATTGGTTTAGCTGTAGGCTATTCACAGTATTTTGGCACATAACCCAATATATATATATATCTTACAGTGTCAGGGTTTTGAGGGAAGGTATAATTCAAAATATTAACTGGAAACTGAAGCTTCCAGTTTCTGCTATAAAACTTAAAGAATCCCAATGAACTCCAGCCTATTAAGGTTTTTTTGATTAGAAACTGTGAAGAGCCAGACTCCCTGTGGGTTAACGTAAAGGCTATGACGCCAGAACACGCTGTCTGCACGTATAAATCTGAAGACATCTGGAATTTTTTTTTTTTCCTCTTCACATGCACTTTCACTGTCTTACCTCTTTTCCCGTCTCCCGTTGCCCGTGTCACGGAATCCTTTGGCGAAGGGATTATGGTCAATTTTCAGCTGGGTTATCTGCAAAGGACAGGATTGGGTGTAAATACCAACAACTTGGAATTTCACACTTTCTCACACTGTTCTCATTCGTTCTCGTTATTTGTTACAACCTCAAGCTCTAAAGCTGTGGATAATTCCTGCAGGTTTATCGGTGTTGTTGTCTTCTGCAGGCAAAAGCTACTTCAGCCAGCTTTGCAGGTAAAACACAAACAGAATGGAAAGCACCAGAGCGCATGATTCCTTTTTTTATCCTGTGGGTGAAATATCCCCTTTTGGTTTTTTGTTTTCTTTAAAAACGTTGCTAAACTTTACTCCCACACTTCCTCTCTCCCAACACTGGCAGTTTTTAACCAAATTCTCTTTGGAGGAGGGGGGAGGCGGTGTGTGCCATCGTTTCCCAACAATATCAAAGACTGGAGGAGATGATTTTCATTATTTTTATGTCTTACAGGGAATAAAACGTTACCATGCAGCCCAGCCTGACGCAGCCAAAACGTCCCTCCACCCCTTCCCTTCCCACACCACCCCCTTTTTTTTTCATTTTCTCCATTCAACCGCACATTGTTGCCCCTCTTCTTTTTTTCTACATCTCACAACCCCCAACCCTTTTAGCTTTACACACACACACACACACACACACACACACACACACACACACACACACACACACACACACACACACACACACACACACACACACACACACACAGAAGCAGAGAGAGTGAGTCTGGGTCTGTGCCAAATCTTTTCCACGTGATTAAATAAAAGGAAGATAACCTGTATTACATTCCTCCGGAATTATTAATTTCCTACCGGAGGCAGCAACATCATTGCCCATCCCTCCTCATCTTCCTCCCACCCCTCCAACCCCCCATTAAGACCCTCCACTCTCACACAGGCACCAACAAATATGACATCTTTCATATTTTATGACAACAAAATGGTGCAGTGCTAAGGAAAGAGGGGAGCAGGCATGGCACGGACCAATACGCACGAAGCGTGTACATAACCAGCACATGACGTTTAGCTTATGTGGGGGGGCAACAGTCATTGTGCTTACCTTGTCGTTTTGATACGCAGTCACGGCGATGAAGTCCGTCTCAGGGAAAACATACGTTCTGAAGGTGCTGTACGGGAGCTTGAGGATGTCGTTGGCGCGCACGATGTGAAACCGAGGCTGGTATTTGTGCATGGAGTTCAGAATGGTCTGCAACACACAACCAGGAAGGAGGAAAAAAAGACAATATAAAAAAAACATTAGCGTTTTATTTATGTAACACTGACATTTTAGTACGGTCGTTATTATTCGCCCTTAGGCTGCAATACGCATTTTCTTCAAATGTTAACTTGAATCATGCAGCAGGAGTTAAATCATTAGCAGCAAATAAATCTGATAAATGATTATATGCTATCAAATAAATGCACATATATGTATTTATATACAATGACAACATCCAGGGAATTATTTTAGCTGATTGTACAAACATTTCTATAAAAGGTTTAAACAGTTTTAGCAGTGTGTAATTATATACAGGGTTTATATAAATCTACAGACCTACTTAATTGTGATAAGTAGGCCATAATAATTTAACATGCAGCTCTAAAAATATCTTACAATAATAACATTTCAAATATTTTTTAAATGGTAAAATTTCCCTAATTAATAAATAGTAAATCAATAAATATCATGCTGCAGATAAAAAATACACATGCGAATAAAACCATCATCATGCACAATCAACACATTTGGGTCTATATGCTAAAAGGGTATTTTGAAAGGTAGGAAAATTTGACATACATTAGTTGAACTTACAAATCCATGCTTGTCCGAGATGTTGTTCGTCAGCTTGAGTTTGTGAAAATTGACGACTTTTGACATCCACTGTTCGCCAGTAGCCGGACTGTCCGGGTGAATGTACATCCTCTTTGGCATTTCGGGGTCGGCCTTGCCCGCCACCATCCAGCGGGAGTTGTGAAACTTGTACCTGCAGTCGTCGGCTGCAACTATATCCATCAAGAGAATGTATTTGGCCTTCTTGTCCAGGCCAGTGCACCTCACTTTGAAAGGGGGGAACATCCGCCTGTGGCAGAAGGAAGAACAAATACACATGATGTGGGGGCTAAAATAAAACAATTCACCAATATGAACCAAAACATAGATAAATATATAAATGCATCTTTTTGTAATCTTAAAACCACCTCAAATCATGTAGTAATAGTTTAATAAATGCTGTGTTGCTGCCTTACTTGCCCCTTAAATTGTCTCCTAAATATAAGTCAGCTGAAAAAGGTGTTTACCATTCTGCATTAAATAATTAGACCCAACTCCACAGCAGCGAGTTCTTCCTCCACTAAATCCCCAATTAGTACATAAGACCTGATTTTAAGGCTGTGTGGATGGTGTCTTGATTTTTAATCCCCTGAGAGGCTGACGCGCAGACACAGCAGCCATCTTTGTATGAGCCATACTGTCACTGTGGTGATGGCGACAATAATCTAGTCAGAGCTGCACACACTCACAGTTGACATTTCACTGCATTAATCCGTCAACGTAAAGTTTTGACAAACCGGGCATGAAAATGAACAATGGGATTAAAAAAAGCTTTAGCAAGCGAGAAAAAAAAATATTGTATAGATCCACGAGGTTGGAGGCTATACAGTGATTTCAGGCTTATAAACCCTTATAAATGCTTTTAATAAAAAATATATATTATCAGAGCTGAGACTTTTTTTCCAATCATCTGAACAGGTCATCTCTGATTTTCTAGGATGTGAACACAATCTCTATTTTTCTCCTACATGTGAATAGTCAGTTGTTGTGATTTGTTTTTAAGTTATGATGCAAATATATAATAGTTGAATTAAACTCATATCTTCATGACATATTTGGGACAAGCAAGTAGCAAAAAAAGGGTAATTTAGCCTATTTAAATAAAGGGTTGAGAGCAGTAAATGAAAATAAGCTATTACCCAGATGTATACATTCAACTCCAAGTGGCACGTGTTCAATTAAATACCCATGCATGTCTATAAAAAATAAATGTATCCGTAACTAGTTGTCAATATATAAACTACAACAGGCTTTTGCATATTAGCTTTGTCTTTGTTTTTTGATGCAGACACAAAAAGTCTATTCACCTTCCGGATTTGGTGATCACCATCTCGGTGCCTCTCTTGTGGAAGAGCTCCCAAAGCTCCTTGGCTTCCAGGTGAACTTTGGGGTCGTCCTCCACCTCCTCCTCGGGCTCCAGGGTCTTGAGAGGCCTGAGGTGGGCGGCCGCGGCTTGGTGCCCCAGCGAGGAGAAGTGGAGGCCGGACTCCGCGGCTCCCATCAGCTGGTCCATGATCGGCTTCCCCAGGCCGCCCGGCAGGGACAGGGAGCCGCCGTGCTGGAGAGCCAGGGCCGGGAAGAACGGCGGCTGGTGGCCCAGCATCGCGCTCATGGCAAACTCCGGTCCCCGGTGAGGTATAAACGGATGATATGCCATACTCGATCCTTGTATGATTGGAT
This sequence comes from Limanda limanda, assembly GCF_963576545.1. Taxonomy (NCBI): domain Eukaryota; kingdom Metazoa; phylum Chordata; class Actinopteri; order Pleuronectiformes; family Pleuronectidae; genus Limanda; species Limanda limanda. Next base: position 33,836,854 of record NC_083636.1, on the reverse strand, counting down.
CTCTCATCAGGAAGTTCATCCAAGTGCAGGCAACAGATGTAGAGAGGGACTAGCTGGATGTGGAGCTCTGCTTCTAACAGCAGGGACGGCTGCGCGCAGGGGGAAACCAAACAAAAAAAAAAAAAAAAGGAGGAGAAACTCAAATCTGAAGTTTTTTGGGAAATTCCTCCTTCGGCTCTGCAGAAATAAGTATCCACTCCTTTTCTCTGACAAGTTGCCGATGAAGTCTCTGCAGTCCTTTTGGTGGAACTGTTGGTCAAAACTCTGCCCGGAGGAGGAAGGCGAGAATGTTCTCCATTAATCTTCAGGAGTGCTGCATGAGAGACCGATTTTCTTCAGAGGCTGACGCGCACCGGACACCTCTGCGCGTCTCGCTGGCTCTCGGACATTAGTCGAATCGAACCAACTCGGGTGAGTCCCTTAATTGACCGAGGCGCATTCTCTGCTTTCCTGCTGCCGGTTTTTTGCTGTTTTTCTTTTTTTTTTTTACAATATCGGCATTCCTGTTAAAACGCGTTCCCTCTTATTGGCGTCCGTCCTGCAGCGGCGAGGGCGACGTGTTGAAATATTTCGACAGCGCCGAATAATCCCGCTGCCTCGACGCGCTCCGGACATGCACCCTCACACGCACACACACACTTTATTCCTCCGCTCCCCTCGGCGCACACACACATTTCAGGGAAGGACGTGTGCAGAGAAAAGGAGTCCGCTGAGCGAGGGAGAGAGAGAGAGAAGAGAGAGAGGTGGTAAGGTCCCAGCTCCGTGATTTTCCCAGCGCCTCTGTGGCCCATAGGGTTTCATACTGTATGGATGTGCTGCATGTTACGAGTGGCAGCGCCCCGTTTGATTGGCTCTTTGACGCCATCGGACCAATTGTGTGGCGGCGTGGGCGTGGTTTTGACAGGTCCGGGGTGGAGGGGGACAGACTTCAGACTTATAAAAAGGTGTTTGGGGGGGAAACTCAAAGGAGCTTTGCCGTGAAAACACCACCACTGCCTGAGCCAGTGTTGTGTGAATATGTCAACATCGTTACTGGAGTTGTGTGCTCTCGGTCGATCCCGCCTCAGCCACGCCGGGGAGCCGCGGAGCTCTGCCGGCGAGATGTTGTGATTCCTGGTCGGGCTGTTGACTTCCTTGTCCCGTGGTCTTATTCTCCCACTTTTAACGTTGCGAATGCATGTTTTAAATAATGATTCATAATAATATCATATATGATTTAACCCTGGTGATATATATTTTTATTTTCTTTTTATCGGCGATTCAAATCTGCCAACATTTCCTGTAACATCCTCGTCTGAAATCACAGCTCAGAGAAATCCGATCGGTGGACTGGACGAGCCGCTCGATGATCTAAATTCATGTAATGTTAACAACAGTGTTATGACGCTCGATAATTACGATACTGACACTTATTTTTATTATTTTCCGAATGATCCCGAATTGTGTATTTGTACATTTTTCTTACATTGTCATCTTGGACATTTGCGCATATTTCTGCTGCTGAATCTTCACTCCCACTTTTTCCTCTGCGGTGTGATTCTGGGATTTGAGTCCGTGTGAGTGAAGTCCGCTGAAAACACTGTGTGGAAATGTTGTTATCGATGAAACGTGAAGCACTGATGCAGCCTTTTGGACGAGAGGTGGATATATTATCATTTTGCCCCTGAAACTATGGCGTGAAATAAAGCCTGATCATCACACACCACCACTTCGCACGCAGAGGGCAGAGACCAGGAGGATGCGTGCACTGGTGCCTTTTCCACATCAAGTCTCCTATTAAAAACTACATGTTCAGTATCATGCCCGTCAGATAAATACACCACGCTCTCTCTTTGCACAACTGCCTGTGGGAAACAATTCAATTTCACTCCCAGTCTGCAAAGTGACAGCTGCACACCCTGCGCCAACTGTGCGTTATTGATAATATAAGGCTCATTTTTATTATTTATATCCTAGCAGTAGATTTTCTTATTTCTGTCTTAACATCAAAGCAAATCCAGGTCTGCAAACAGTCGCGTTTTTATCACCGTGAATCCGTAATAAAAAGACGCACAGATCTGCCGAAACAGAAAGTATAGGAGCGTGCAGTGGCTCACTTACACTATTTGGCTGAAATAATATTGCTTTTGTGCAAAGCGTCCAACAAGCTGTGCGCCCCTTTACGCACAGAGTCGGGCTGCAGTGCTCCTCAGAATGCTATTTAACCCCAAATTCACAAGTAAACACGAGTGTCGTGTCCAGTCAGCCACCTTGGACAAACATTGACCATCAATTCTCAGTCAATTGTCTGTCTCCGTGGTTTCAGGCGGGGACCAGAGCCGCTGTGGCGGATCTCAAAGTCCTTGAGGGCGTCCCTGCAGGGCGGGTCGTCACCAAAGCAGCAGTAGAAGGCCCCATGCACAGATTGTGACAATATGCTCTCCTCCTCCCACATTAATGCGTCTTCCAAGTGGTCAATTCTGTCACTATATGGTGTGTTTATAACATTTCAAAAATAGTGATGGACTTGTTGGTCACTGTTTACGGAAGCCTGTATCAAGTGTGTGTGTGTGTGTTTTGTGAGCTTGAAATAATCAGTGAATGCCTTAGGGCTCGTATTGGGAGCCTCTGTAAGCATTAACCTCAATTGAATTCTCATGCATGCAAGTATTAGTGAGGAGCCACTGCTGACATGTTGGGCAGGTTTCACTCACTGCAGTTCAATTGTGGTCTATCATGATGTGAGTTATAGTATCACAGTGCCCTGTTCATCTAAGATTTGGATGGATGACAAGGTTTTGTCCTAGAGAAGCTACTCAAACACCTGTGGGTGTCAAAATATGTGTTTATGTACCCACTAGTGTTTTTTCCATGCAGGGAAGATGCACAAATATATTCAACGTATATATTGCATGTTATTGATTTGCTAGAGAAAAACTAATGTGATATTTGTTGATATCAGTTGCTGCAACATCTGACTGAATGACATATAGCTAACCCTTTACAAGCATAAGCTGCAGAAATTGCTTCTTTCCAGCAGCCTCCGCAGGGCCTTCCTTCCCTCTCTTTGTGTGACTGAGGTCAGGCCTGTGTCAATTACTGGGGCTTATTCTTCTTTAAACACTCGGCCCCATTAGCAGCACATTTCAATTTAGCGGAAGGTGTCATCAAATAGGAAGCAGTGTTGACACGGCGGCAGCCTCTCAGTCTCTGCGGCCGGGGCCGGCTTCATTAGCTAAGCAAGTAGAGAATGGTCAATACACTATATAAACTTTTACAGGGTTAGGGCTCTCAGGGAGTCCGAGAGGCTATAAAAAGGTCTGAGTCGAGCTGACACCGCTGATTGATGAAGCCAACTTTGTCAGCGCTTCCCTTTTATACATCCACAGAGATCACGCATATCAAAATCAAAAGGGGCAGCGTATGTGACGGGACAGGCTCTAAAATGTCCCCCCTCCACGTGTGTGGGTGGCTGGCTTCCAACAGGTCAGAGTGACAGCTTGTGTCTTAAACTTGTCTACTATGTAAAAGCATCAGGCTGTAAACTCTCCACACAATCTGCAGGAGGAGGATGTAAAAGAACGTGTTGTGAGACGTTAGCTTAAAAGCAGCTCTTTTCATTTGGTGACCAAATAACTTGCAACCCCCCTGTGATTTTATGTCTCTTGTTTAGACTAGTCACTCCCTTTGCAAAACTTCAAATAATATCAATGAAGAAAACTGCATTAAGGTCATGGGTTATAAAGCCCCAATGCCCCAACTCCACACAACAGCCATGCTGTGTAGGTTCATTAAGCAAAGCTTCAAAGACATTCCTGGAATTGATCACGGAGCTGCAAGTGATGTAATGTATGCTGTCCTGTTTATTTGCAGATTGTTAATGATAAGCAAGGACAGACTTGGTGGCACCGCTCCTGAATGGAGGAGATTGTCTGGTGAGAGTCGTCAGCCCTAACACGACGTGATAGGGAAAGGAAACATCACAAGATTCGTATATTCAACTAATGACTCCAGACTTCATTATGGACATCTCCACAGAAGGGGGGAGATGTTCAATAACGACTTTCTAAATGCAAACCGTTTACCTCAAGGACTTAGGGGGGGGCTAAAAGTGATCGGCTACAATTATATTGCCCCAAAAAGGGTGCGGATTTAAAAATGCACTTTTCAGAATCACACTCATGTATTAGTCAATTGGCTGCAGGAATGATAAAAGTCTTTACCTGTTGATAGATTGTCCCTGTCAGGCATTCTTAGTCAAGTCAACCCTTGCTCTCGTCAATTCCTGCAGCGGCAAGTTATAGGTATTGATGAAAAACAATTTTAGTTAATTAGGGGATGTGCTTATTGATGGCGGCCCATTGACTACAGATTGACAAGGAAAGTGGCAGCGTGCTGGGGGGACATTTGCTCCCGTGGTTGAGGTTGTTCATCAGCAGTGATGCAAGCTCATGGCTTTTAACTTAGCAGTTAAAGGAAGAGGGAACTGAAAGGTGAAGAACCGCATGTTTAGCTTTTGATCCATAATCTAAATAAGGAAATATAGTTGCTAAGAGGCTTTATCTCTATGAACAACACACAGAGATATGACACAGTTTAAAAAGACAAGCTGATTCATTCATAAAATTATAGTGGAAATGAGTGTCACAGATATAAACTCAGAATATTTTGAAAATGTACATTGATCATGAATTAGACCTTACCCAAAATGTAATTAGACAATTATTTCATATATGCACAAGGTTATATACATTTATGTATTTTACAAAAAACATGTTTTGTAAATTGTAAGAGTTGTTTATAAATGAAGTTGTTTTGCATTGTAAGGAGCAGAGTCCCAGTAAACACCTGCCTAATCGTCCCTGTTCACGTAAAACCGGCTCTGCTCATTATCGCCTGTTACTGTAGAATAGACTGAGGGCCGAGCAGCTGCTTTTCAAAGGGAGATTTGCACGCAGCACTTCTAGGCCGGTGTACAGGCATGCATCACCTGTAGAGCACAATGCAGAGGATTTGTCTGCTCGGCCCCGTAAACAGCCGCCCGGCTTTCTCGGCAGCTACGAGCTGAGCGTGCTAGATGCTGGTGGTGAATGCCTCAGATGTGGACCATGTGTCAGAAGTCTTTAGCTTGCCTTACGTGCCACCACTCAGCAACACGAGAGATAAGCATCTCTCCCCTTCTTCTATTCTGAGCACTTGAGAATCTTCCAGAGACCAGTTTTGCATGCAAAAAAGCAAACAACAGAAAATGGGAAGCAGAAGAATCCTCAGGTTATTTGTCATCAAGTTAACGCAGTATAAATACGTTCCTGCTCGGGTTGGAAGAAGGCACTGGTGAGAGATAATTTTGGGTTTGAATCCAAAATGGGTTTGGGTTTGCACAGTGCAGTGGGCATACAGGGAGGCGCCCTAATGTGGGTATCTGCTGTCCGTTTAGCTTCCCCGCCATTGGCACCGGCTTTGCACCGCTTTGACTTTACGGTCTCGCAAAGTAACAAGGTTTTGCCACTGAGCCCAAACTCAAGACCCAGTGCTTTTAAGAGGAGCACGGTATAAAGCGGTGCATTCCTCCACCGAGGGAATCTTGGGCTAAGGGGTTAGGGTGGCTTCTCTCTAGAGGTTAAGTGGGATAAGTGTGTGGCTCATGTCAACCCCACTACCCCCCCAATAGTTTCTGGAAAATTTGCAATGGGGTCAGATTGGATTACTTGTGTTTTGGTATTTACATGGAGACAGAGGGCTTTGAAATGGAAAACCATCGGCGGAAAAGCAAGTGCCATGCAGTCTGAGAGGCTGGGTAAGAGAAACCAGTGCTGATTTCCACTGATGGGACGGTTGAATACATGTCTTTTATGTCTCTCTGCCCCCACAATCCCAGTTTGTACCGGGGAGTGGTGATTGGGGTAAATGGATCAAGTGCAATGCCAATCTTTTAAAAGTAAATCCACGCTAAGAGCCATGATAGACATTCAGTAGGAAATAAGGCGGTTTCAAGGCTTTGTGCTTATACGCTCACAGAGCTTGGCCTGTGGGGCTGTGGCTTCAAGAGAGCTCCTTAAATGCAGTTAAGGAATTTTGCAGCACAGTTATGCTACATAAACAGCAGTACACCCATCCCTAAATGACCTTGTAAAAAGTCACTGAGGTGTCAGATCCCCTCGGGGTATAGCAGCCAGGTCCTTCTGGATTAGTGCCTCGGGTATAGGCCCTCATTTTTCTTGTTGGACCTCATTGCAGACCTGCTGGGAGAGTGTTTTCAGCAGCATACTCCAGCCACTCCCTACAGGTGCTGTGTGCAGGTCTGAGCCCATAATCCACCTATTTCAGTGCGGATTTCACTGAACCTCGTCCCAGTAGGTTTCTGTGTGACTGTGTTCAGGTGAAGCAGCGGAGGAATAAATAAAGTAGCAAAGCCTAATGAAACAAGAATCTATTTTATTTTTTACATATTTCATCACCTTTTAAAGTAGCTGTAAACATGTGGTGGGCTTTATTAACAGGTACCTAATAATTTGAGTCCCTTCAGAAAACTTTGGGTAATACAGTTCTTCTTTACTAATTAAACATTTGATGGAAAATCCAATTTACTTTTAAATACAGCAAACCCAGTGTTTGCTCTATATGAGGGAGTGTAGGTGAAGGTTTATTCTGCACGGGGAAAAAATTCTTAAAACTTTATTCACGTAATTGTCATATTCTTCTCACTGTTTCTGTTAAAACTGAAAAAAAAGTGTATTTTCTGGCACTTTTTGATGGACTCCAAACATTTTAAATATTATTTGTCTCACTTACGCAGATGCTGCTTGACGTATTTAATTCCCCCCCCCCCATGCACACTAATAAATACGTGCAACAGGTGTTAAATGTTTATGGCGAATACTTTGGGAGAGGAACCTCTTCATGTGCGTAAAACCTTTGCGCCCTGTCACAAATGTTTCTGTAACTTCTCCGGGCTTCTGTTCCGCCCCCCCCCCCTCTCTGCTCCTGCTGAAACTTGACCTCCAGTTTCTGGGTGAATTAACGGTTTTGTCAGTAGCGAGAACAACAATTTGAAGTGTATGCGGCAAGCTCAAGCGGCGGCAAAGTTGAGTGCGGTCAATTGAATCTCCCACATGCTTCTCTGTCTGCGCAAAGGATGGACCCCTCTATAAAGAGTTAAAGCTATTACGCCTTGTAAATGTTTGCGCAGAACTCCTGAGTCCTATACGTGAGGATGTTTGGAGAAGGTTTTTACATTTTTTTCCCTGGAATAGAATAACTAAAAAAAAAGAAGATATTTGAATGAATGCTGTACTTTGATAGTATTTGGAAATACGTTAACACTTTTAAGAATAATTCATTAACTTGTTTCTTTGCAGACACTTTGTCAGTTACAAAATTAAAGTATCATTTTAGTTTGCAACTTTGAGGAAAAATATATTTTAATCCATTCATTTGTTGCAGAAATGTAAATTTCAATGTTGGACTTAAATCTGAATTTGAACCAGCAAATTAATAATGTTTGAATTGGCTGTGTGTTTACACTGGAGGCAGATTAACTTGAAGTTAAGTCTCTCTGCCTTGTGTTGTGCGTCAACAGGTTTATGTGGGTTGGTGCACACGCATATGAATGGGGTGTGTTCATTTAAAAAAAATAATACTCTACTGTATTTCCAGTTCGCCTAATAGTCTATTATGTTTGACATAAAACTACCAGTTCGCCATTTTATACTCTGCACTCAGCTATATCCGCAGAAGTGGAATAAAAAACCTCTTTCTTTAGATCCATTATGAGTTAAAGACAGATTTGGACCCACCTTTTTTCCTTTCATTTTTTATTAACTGTTTGCCCTCTCTGGGTTTTTTAATGTTTAAATTGCAAGTCGTCAGAGACTTGTGACATTTTGAAATACGAGAGCATGGTCGCATTTACTAAGTCAGACAATACACGAAAACCACATGAAAATCAAAATAAGTATGATGCGGTTAGGAGCCGTGCTTTCATTTGCTGAAGTACAGATGTTTTGCATAAGAGACATTTTTGGAAGGGGGTAATGATGGGGAGTATTTGAACGTAAGTTGAACCTGGTTGGCTTAACTCAGCCTATAGGATTCTACAGTAAACTGGAATAAAGCACGAAAGAGGCGGAATCTGTGCAACAGTTGAAGGAGTCCACGCATGTTTTCCGACGTAAAAAAAAGAGGCCTGTGTCCCGTTGAAGGTCATATATGTTTATAGGCACCTTCTTAACTTCATTTTAATCCGGTGTAACATTTAAAAGTGGATTAAGCAGGTTATTTCCACAGTAGTCGTGTGAGGATGTAGTTAAAACTGTGCGTAAAATGAGGATTTATTTTTCAAACCTGCAGTATACATCCTCTTAACACCTGTTGCATTTATCTCCATATGTTAATTCAATAATGGTTTTAAAGTTTGTTAATTTCGACTCATTATAAATGTTCCATTTGTGTGAATGCGCGCTGAAATCCCAACACATCCCTGCAGTGCACACACCGAGTGGACACAAGCACCCACCACGCAACCAACCAATTAAAATACGATTAGGAAACATCTTAGTTTTCCAACCGAGGGCAGTGAAAAAGCCTATAACCTTTCCTCGCTGAGGTCATCCACCTAATAAGATCCATTGCCTATAGTGAAGCCGCAGACCTTCACAAATGCTCCTGGCGACCGAGTGTGGCCCCGGAGACCTTTGGCATACATGGCGGTTTAATTGGTCACTGTATTTATGAATAAGGTGGGATTCCAGTTAATTAGTGGAGAAGTGAATATGATTGAACATTATACGATTTGCTCCCGGCCCCCGGTTTGTTAGCGCGGATTTGGGATGGATCAGCTTTTGTGCGCGACAAATGAGAAGTGAGTAGCGTGGTGCCGATGCACAGTGTCGTTTTGTGGACTGGCGACAGTCTCGATTCATGGGAAAAACTTAAAGGAGACCCGCGTTATCACAGGACCTCATTATCTCATGTCTGCAACCATCCTTTGGGAGCAATCCCTAATCAAGAGTGGCACAGACCTACTTTGTGGAACTCTGGTATAATAGCCCCTCTCTCTCCCTCGCTCGCTCTCTCACTACAAACACACACACTTTGCGTGACGTGGGGTGCCGCATGACAATGTGGCAATGTGGTCGTGGAATGGGTCTATACTCGAATCACCTTTTGGGGCATGAAAAAAATTTGTTTGCAATAATTTCACCCGCGAGTTTTCACACATGGATGCCCAAACACTGCCACAGCTCATAGACCTACACATGAAGCGGGATTAATATGGTTATTTATTATTAATAGTAACGCTAAATGCTGTATATTCTTCATTGGAATAAGGGGTTTTCCAAAAGCTTCACCTGTCATTATTTTTTAAAATTGTAATAAGTTTTTTAAAATACATAGAAATAAGTTAAATTAGTCGTTAAGTAATACAAGTAGATTTTGCATTTTACGCATGAGGCTTCTTTTCTTGCTTTTCTTATTTAGTTAAATCAAATTGTTTTTTTTACTCTCCAAACCGTCACTTTTATATTGTCTGTTGCCTTTTTCCCTGCACAATTTAAGTGCATGACAGTGACAACACACACACACACACACACACACACACACACACACACACACACACACACACACACACACACACACACACACACACACACACACACACACACACACCTCGGGGTTAATTTACTTGACCATAAACCATTTGTTTACCTTCAGGTGAGTGCGCGTCTAAAGATCGCAGGAGAGATCTACACCTGTCTCTCTGCTCAAATAGAAGCAGCAGCCTGCAGAGATGGCCGCTGGAGCCAGCTTGTCTGGGGCTCTGCTAGACAACCCCCCCTCCTCCTCCTCCTCCTCCACCACACCTCCTCCTCCTCCTCCTCCTCCTCCTCCTCCTCCTCCTCCTCCTCCTCCTCCTCCTCCTCCCTCCTCCTCCTCCTCCTCCTCCTCCTCCTCCTCCTCCTCCTCCTCCTCCTCCTCCACCACCACTGTGGATTAAAACAACATCATAAAAAATGACCATCAACGTGCAGCACTGTAAACAGATTATTCTCCTCGGCGCCTGGCGCACAAACTCAACGCTACAAGGGCAAGACGTGCGTCCTGCAGCAGCAGCAGCAGCAGCAGCCATGTGTTTCCTTTCAGCAGCTACACGGTGGCTGCAGTGCTCGGTCATCCTTCTCCCTCTCCCCCCTCAGACATTTACGCACACACACACTTCTCAGGACACTTCCCGGTCATGTAAATACTGACTTCTCACAGGGAGGAGGCTGCACAAGGAGAAGAGGAGAGGAGTCACAGTCCTCACAGAGCTTATGCGTCAGGGAAGTTTTTTCTACTCTGATACTTTAGAAAACCCTAATTGGGACAAAATGCTACATGCAAGCGTGAACTTGAAAACTTGTATTCTCTCTGCGTGACCTACATTATAAATAAACTGTACACGCACATATGGGCGAGACCAACTTGACGTGACCCCTATTTTACCTGCCGCTGCGTTCCTTCTCATAACTGATGAGCGTTGTCCATTAGAAACTCTGCTTTTACGACCGTCGTTACAGTTAAGGAGGCCCATGGCTGTTTCAACATGTTGAAGTGGCTTCGAAACTCTGTTGTCTCTCGTCCCCCCCCCCCCCCCCCCGGAGTAAGGTGCGTGCGTAAAGTCTGCTCCATGCACAGCCTCTCAACCTGGGGAAATCAATTTATCACATTAGGAGCAGAGACGCGTGTCATCATTTCTTCATTGCTCCATGATAATCAGGCCGGAGATCTCAATTTTCAGTCTTGTCCTGCAGCATTCTCCACCGCGCTCCAGGCCCTACTCTCCTAACCTGGATGTGTCTGTACTTTCTCCTGCGTTTAAAGAGCCTGGTGGCTTTCACATGCAGATAGCAGCAGGTATTAAAGCCACTAGGTTTCAACAAGTTAAGTTAATTAAAAGGGTTTTCATGATTTTATTCTGAGGTCATCAAGGTCACTTTTAATTTTGATTTATTAATTGTGGATTCATTAAAGTTTTTCCCACTTATATTTACAAACAGTCGTGTTATAGTTAAAATACTCCCTTTTACCTCTGTTGAGATAAAAATAACTCAAATTCAAAATAATAAAAAAAGATTTCAGGGATAAAATGTTTTGGGGGACAACAGCACACAATTAAAAATGTCTACTCAAAATAGAGACTCTATAAAAAAAAACCATGTCAGTTGCAAGGACACACACACACACACACACACACACACACACACACACACACACACACACACACACACACACACACACACACACACACACACACACACACACACACACACACACACACACACACACACACACACACACACACACACACACACACACACACACACACACACACACACACACACACACACACACACACACACACACTGGTTACTCTGTTGGCCTGAGAACAGTCAGAGTGTCTAGTGGTCAGCCAGTGAATTTCATGCCCTGTTGATGAGAGTAAGCCCCCCGAGGGAGTTCACTCTCACACTGTTACATCGGCAGCGTGGAGGGTTCTGCCTGATTCCTACAAATTAAAGGCTGTCAACGTCCACATTAAGCTCGGCTCTTCCGCCACTATCCTGGATTTTATGCGGAATTTTCTAGTTTGTTCCCTTGTCTTGTTGTTAATCTGTTTCACCTCTTTTCCTGGCCTGTCTTTTCTTGTTTTATGTGGTGACTGCTCGGACTCACAGATAGAAACGTTTGCCCCCGATGCTTCATTTTTGAAATATGGGCCTAGACACAAAATGGGTCACGGGCCCCCTTTTTAGTGGCTCTTTGTATGACAGCGTTTGGATGAGCCTGAGTCACGGAGGCCAGAGGGATTTCATTCAAATTTGGTCTGAAGTTTACAATCCTGACTAACTGTGACCCATACAATCGTTTATTTCACTTAATGTCATTTAGATCATTTAGCTCTGGATTGTGCCCCTCAAACGTAAAACAATGGTTTGCTTTGCTTTTCATTGAAACCAAAGAAAAAAACTCCCGGTTCAAACACACTGAATAAGCATGATTGATTATTTGCTGAGTGAGCAGGCATAGGTCATGATTATTAGTCTCCTCTGGTAATGGAGGAGCTTTTAGCTTAAATACCGATATGTGGACGTCGCAAACTGTAAATTATCCTGGGAGATTCAAACTTGGGTTTTGTTGTGAAATCTTCAATAACGGTTTAATAGTTCTATCAATACAAATGCATCCCTCTGTCTACTGACAGCTAATGGACAAATTCGAAAAGTACGCCCCTTCTCATTTTCTTTTTTACTTCTATCAGTGACTCATTCAATCATGCAACTCAGCCTTTGACATGTGTATGTTATTCTGAGGGGGGGGGGGGGGGGGTTGGTGGCCCGCGTGCAGCTCAGAAATTGTAAAAGGAAGCCTCCCATCTAGTGCGGCCATAAGGGAATACAGAGAGGGAGGCGGCAGGAGCAAATCGAGAGCGGTGATTTCCAAAATGGCTCGGCCATTGAATGACAATAGCCAGGCCCCTCGGCTTGTCTCTTTTTTTCCTTTCACTGCCGCAGACTACAAAAAAACTAACATAATAAAAGGGGGCAGAGAAAATTACCAAATGTGATTTATTCTGATTTGAACAAATCGCTTGTGATGTAAATATGGCAGGAGGGGGATATCAATAGTAACCGTATTTTCTAGTTGTCCGAATTGGTGCCTCTTTGTTATTTGCGTTTCCTTGTGGCCAAAAACAGGGGTTTGTGGGTTTGGGGGGGGGGGGGGTCGGTCCCCATCAGTGAATATTTTGCTTCTTCCCTGTGGAATACCTGACATTTTGTCAGTGAGCCTATCTACACTGAAGTTCATATTTATTCTGGTAGATAGCATTTGTTAATATACATCATATACAAGCATTGTGAGGAGGAACTGACAGAATGACACAGCTTTGGGAGAGTTTGGAAGTTATGAGCTGTGTGAAATGGTCCAGTAGATGATATATAAAGAGCTGGGTAACTTTAATATTATTAGTTATTGTATAATTGAATATTAGTCAATGTAAATAATTTAAACACGTGTCTTAACGTTGATTATTGTCACTGAATTAGATTAATATGCTAAACAATTTATAGCAGAAGAGACACTTCTCCACGTCACGTCAATTTCTGGCAGTATTTTTTCTTATTTTCAGTGAGTCCAGTGTCGGTGTTTCCACTTCAACAATGTTTTCATCATTCCTCTAATATACGGCAGAGTCGGTGAGCAGCCCTACATATTCTCTCATCCGTCAAGGAAGATGGGAGGGGTGGGGGGGGATTTTTTCAATAAATAATTCACCACTGATAGCCAGCCCTAATGCTTACATGAACAAATCTCTCAGTTACAGCCATCTTGGGAGTAAGCCAGTCCGAGAGCATACTTAATAAACAAATACAGGGCCTGACAGGCTCTGGTTTCACCGATGTCTCTCTCATAGAGGAGAGTATTTGAAGACAGTCGGTGAAACGACATCCTTGCCGCGGGTGAAGGTTTAGGGGTCAGGTGTGGGTTATTGCTGCAGTGGTCTCGTCTGTATTGTTACTGCTGATCCTCTGGATGGATTTATTGTCTGTTTTACACGAGGCGTAATTTCAATCCCAACATTTTTACAATCTGTCACCGTTTAGCAGGAGTTAAATTACAAAGGATTGTATCGAAACAATGCATAAAATACTAATGAAGAAATAATCTCATTTATGGACAGGGGTATATCTCATCTGTGCGGAGGAATCAGCTCTTTGATCATGTTGCCCTTTGTGTCCACTGCTCGGACCAGGGCTGAGTCAGTATATCACAGCCTTATATCGACCACATGTTTGCTGGGACTAGAAACACGATCCAGACATGACTCCTCCAACCCAGCCCTTTGGGTAAAGTATGTGTGTGTGTGTGTCTGTGTGTATGTGTGTGTCTGTGCAACATCTTCTCACGGAAATGTTCTTGTCATACACTACAAGCAGACACCACCTTACCATTTGTTTTTTCAGTATTTGGGGCTTATGGTTATCATTTTTTTTTCTGTGGGCCATGGGTTAATTTCCGCTACATCCTGCTTGAGCCAACATGGTCCACAGCAATTTGTTCATTAGGTATAGATAGAAAACATGGCATTTATGTATTTTTTTACAAATAGGTACAAATTTGCTGTGTGTGTATGCACATCAGGTCTGTGACTGGACATGGTTGCTGGCCAGCTAGGTTGCTTCTCTGTCCGTCTGCTTCAAGAGTATCTCCATGAAATATTCAAGGTCCAGTGAAAATTGATCTGCTCATCCGAAGTCTGTTTCTCTTTCTCACTCTCTCTCTCTCTCTCTCTCTGACCAGATCCCCGTGGAGCTGCCTCGAAGAAGGATGCTAATATCACATATCAGTTAGATGACCAAGTTCAGGGCCTGCACAACTGCTGCAGCTCCAGCGCCGGAGCTTGGATCAATGGAATACTGCTGGGGATACACTGGACCACGCCCACATACTGATTAGACCCTCTGATTGGATATCACATGGATGTCTTGACCACTGCCATGACTTTCATGCAAATTGATAAAGGTAATTTAAGTCCCTTAAAGTGAAATTTGATTTGCGTTAAGAGGCTCTGCTACTTTTCCCTTAATGTAAAATGGTTGTGATTAATAGCCTGGGAGAAATATTATCAAGTGTAATGGTTTAATGTATCTCCTCAACTCAATTAGTGGTGCTGCTGTTTGTCATCCGAGTTTATTGCAAGTATTTTAGGCAAGGGAAAGCTGATGTCTTCCATATACCCTCCACTCCACTCCAAATTGAAAGCTCTCCTTGACTTAAGCCCATGACCATGAATCTGAAAATACAGCCTCAAAATACACACACACAGAAACTAAAATGTTATCAGCAAACAATCCCCGCTATACCATTGTATCCACCTACCCTGGCTGTGGCTGTTACGTGCTCCCCTAAATGTCTGCGACACTCCACCTCACCTTCTCTAGAGCCGCACAGCTCTGCAACCTGACTCAAGGAAAAACAATCTGCGGAAGCGGGGGAACAATCCTAGTCGGGCTCCAGCAGGCTGCCATAAAACCGAGGGGCTGCCTCTCCAGCCTCTCCCTCATGCCTTCAGCTCTAAGTCTATGGGCTGATGAAAGATCAATGGGCCGACCGGGCAGCCGCTGCTGTGCCTGCTGTCCGCCACTGCACCGGGAAGCCAGCCAATTACAAAACACCAGAGGAAAAAAATGGGAAAAGCCTCAGTCTTTATGAATGCAAACTGACTGATTAGTGAAATTGTTGTGTGTGTGTGTGTGTGTGTGTGTGTGTGTGTGTGTGTGTGTGTGTGTGTGTGTGTGTGTGTGTGTGTGTGTGTGTGTGTGTGTGTGTGTGTGTGTGTGTGTGTGTGTTTCCCTTTATCTCATCTGTGCCGAGTCCAGCCTGGTTGCAGCAGCTAGACTTACTTTTTGAGAAATGTTGAACGTTTCCAGCCCGTGGATCATATTCCAAACTCATTTTAACCCCGATCTCTCCCTACATCCCCCCACCTTCCCTATACCTCACCCTCTTAAACACCCCTTTAACCCTTCGCCCCCCCGCCTCCAGGAGCCTCACTCCAGATCTGTACCAGCTAACCAGCCCTCTGGATCTCCAGCCGGAGTAATGGGGGTTGGCGCTGGGGCTTGGTGCAAACACGCAGCAGCAGACAAACAAATCATGTTAAGTCTCTGCTGCCACGGCTGGCAACACACTCAAAGGGGAGCCGGTGCCCTGCCAGGGAGGAGGGTGCACCCATTTTCCCAGGGAGGGGGTGAGGGCGAGGGTGAACACGAGGGAGGGCGGGCGGCGTGGAGGGGGGAGGCCTGGTCCTTATCGAGCCCGGATCACAGACACCTCTGCCCCTCCTGGCAGGAATGCACACGGGCCCTGTGGGAGGAGAGAGAGAAGAGAGAAGGAGGAGGAAACGAGCAGACATGAAGAGGGGAAGTTAAAAAAAAAAAAAGGGGAAGAAAAAGGCGAGCGAGGGAAAGTGAGAGACCAAATGAAGGAAGGGGACGGAAGCCCAGAGAGAGAGATAGAGAGGGAGAGAAAGACCTGCCCAGTTTAACAGAGCACACTGACAAAAACACAGCAATCGCAGCACTCAACACACTCTCACTGGGTGGAGAGCACCATTGGGAGAGCTGAGAGCACATGGGGAAACAAACTGGGACATTAGGCCGCTCGCCATCCTCACCATGCTGCTGCGGTTCTCATTACCTCGGTTCAATCACAGCTCTGATGCAACGCGTGTCACTGATGACAGACGCCTAGACATCAGCAAGCCAGCGATGTGGTCACACGTTACAGGTGTTAAACTCCAGAGTCACTCAGACGTCCTCGTTCTAAGGTTGATCTTTTTGTCCTTTGTGTCGTTATTCAAAATTAAACACTGGCTCTGTTTCCAATCGTCAACGCTTACAGAGGAGGCCTTAGTGTGTGATCCCTCTTTTCCCCCCAAAGACGATCATAGAAAGCGGGCTGATAAAATATCGAGATCCTCAATTATCGGATTGTGTGATATTTCCGCAGCCTCTCCTGGGACGGAGACATTTCCCCTTAAAGCCCATGGAGAGTTACTGTAATTGTGATCTTAACGTGACATTCCTTCCTGCTGGCTGCGAGCTTTCTGGGGTCGTGTGTCGGAGGCAAAGAGCAGCTCCTGTCAGGTGCAGATTGGGGTTCAGGGGTTCATTCGCAGTTCACGCCAGAGCATTCCATGCAATCTTTGCATTTCCATACACCCTCACTCTCGTCCCCTCCTTTGCTTATCGTACAGTTCCGAAATATCTACAAACAGTTGTTCCTTCCCTGTTGACATAATTTGCCCTTCAGTTAGAAATGTGGGGAGCTTTGACATGCTGTATACTCTGCATGCTTTGCCGAGCACCCGGGAGTCATGACGGAGATCCGAGTCGCAGCACAATGTATGCACTGTAACTCCTGTGTGCTGATCCTCAAGTGTCTCTGAAACGCTGCAATGTGCAAAAAAAACATACAAACACAAACTCCTCCGGCAAACGTGACACCACAGCAGCTCAGAAATCCGCCTTTTTCAGACCTGAGTGAGTCGAACGTTGCAGAGAGCTTGGTTTTATGAGCAGGTTTTTTACAAAGAGACGAGACGCACAGACAGACAAGTTCTTTATCCATCCACCCAGAACGTCAATTAAGGGATCAACACAATAATGGAATTGAAGTCGGTCACATCAAGGTGCCACTCATGAATGACAGGGAAATTAGCCTATGACAATGTGTAGTTGTATCAACAAGATTAGATAAAGCCCGAGAGGATTACGTTAATGGTATATTAAAAACATAGAATACTGTGCTCGAGTGATACAAAATATATGTTACGGCGGCACCTTTTTAGTCAAATAGCATATTTACTTTGATTCGCCATAATGTTCATGACAATAGCCTTATGATTTGATAAGCTCTCCTTAGCAAACGGTAAATATTAAATATGATGATTTCCAAAAGTCTGAATTATTCACTGAATTAAACAAGATAAATTAATTACTGTAGAATTCTATACATATGTTTAATTGTGTGTGTGTGTGTGTGTGTGTGTGTGTGTGTGTGTGTGTGTGTGTGTGTGTGTGTGTGTGTGTGTGTGTGTGTGTGTGTGTGTGTGTGTGTGTGTGTGTGTGTGTGTGTGTGTGTGTGTGTGTGTGTGTGTGTGTGTGTGTGTGTGTGTGTGTGTGTGTGTACGTGTGTGTACGTGTACACATATTTGAAATATTTAATTATTCTAATCCTCTTGTTAAAACTGTAGCATTCTTAAAACCTCAATATATACATAACTTTGTGTATTATATTAACAAGGTACAATTGTTTTGGAACAACCTATAACAATGCTTGTACTTGTTTAAGTTTGATATCCATTGAAATCTGCTCTGTTGCTGATAGAGTTATAAAAAGTATCTCAGTGTAATCCAATAGCAGAAAATGTTTCTTTTCTCAGGCTTTTTATTCCATTCCCCGTCTAAGCAAAAGTGCCCGAGCCCAGTTCCATGTGTTTGTCTGATCGGAGTAGCAGCGAGGCTAACTTATTGCTAGCACATGTGACCGGGTGAGCGTGTGTTTGGGCCACGGCCTATCACACAGTATCCCCTTGCCTATCACGGTCGCCCCCCCCTCTGATGGATCTCAACCTTCATTAATGCAGGCCCACGGCAAACGCTTGTCTCCACATGTTAGCACACATCTGGCCTATTTTGAATGTTGTTGTTCCCCTTTCCTCTCTTAAACCTTCTCTTCTCCGATACCTTTTTTTTTCTTCCTTTTCTCTCCTGGTTTCCGAAAAGGGGCGACTCACCATCGAGTGATTTCTGGAGGAGAGGAAGTGGTGCTGGTGTTGTTGTGGCGAGGGGACTTCAAAGAGGCTGGGACATCAGTCACGAGCGAGCAGAGGGCAGAACCTGGTCACTGGCCGGGATTTGTCGTCTAATAACCCCTCTGGGGGACTTCAGGTCTAATTTCAGAGGCGCTGAAAGTAGGATTTTATGAACTATGCCATATCCTCAAGTCTTTGCTTTCACATGTTTTTTCCATTACACAGAAGCTAATTGTGATGATAATGGGAGAGAGTGAATAAATTCGTGTTTTTTTAAAGTTGTAATTTTTCTCCAGATTTGAATCTCCCTGAACATTAGCAGATTCTGATATGCTGTAAGTAAACATTGTTCAGTGACGTCCTTACTTTCGTAAATTAAACCGCATGACTTAGTCTAACCTGGTGATGATGTCATCCAGGGATAACCTATCGGGTAATACAGCTGGGCAGTAACTCCAGTTCACTTACATATTGATGTTTCCCTCTCCTTGTCTCTCCATCAGCAATATATTTAATGGTCACATTCGGTGCTTATTCAGCACAAGAAAAACGAGAGCAAGGTAAACATGCCAACTTGAGGGCGCAAGACATTAGTCTCGTAGCTTGAAATAACTGGCCTGCATTTAATGAGACGTACGTAAGCTGAGAGGGGGGGGTGACATTTGTTTTGTTCCTGACCGCATGTGCCGAATTAACTGAAAGAAACGGTGAAGTTCCCTGACGTCCGGGCGGCGCTGTGTTCCAACAGCCATCGATACAAGCTGGTGATCTGTAGCCGTTGTCAGTCAGGAGGTCGTTAAAAGAAAATGCACATTTAATGGCTTGATCCATTGTGATTGGAGTGGTTAACTGATGATCTGGTTGTAAATTTCTGTCTCATGGCTGTCACTGTCCCTCCTCCCCTCCTTTCATCGTTCTCTCCGTTTATCCTCTTTGCTCTCGCTCAACCCTTCGCTCTTCCTGTTCTCTTACTAGAATTTGTATCTCTCGCTCCCCGGTGATCTGTCCCCTCTCTTATCGATTGGAAAGTGAAATGCAGTGGTGATCTTGAAACGTTCACAGTTGAAACCCATCTAATTGCCCAGTTGAAATCCATCTCATGAAATTATTCACAGTGATTTGGGCTGGAACCGTTTGTACTGGCTGCCAACCAACACCCCAGCTCGGAGAATGCCAGATTGACGTGACGCTGGGATGCCGCCGCTGGTGCAGATGTGCCGCCTAATTGCAGCTCCCGCCATGCGGAAACTATTCTTTTCAGACCATTTCAAAGCATCTGTGATAGGTGTCAGTGCGAGGTTAAACCAACTTCCAAATGCAAGTCCTGCTTCCAGTCCTCACCGCTGAACAGATCGCAGAGGGCGGTGTGCCGTCGGAGGAGAAGAGGTGAAAAGTATCAAGGGTATCACAAGCACGGTCATGGCTCACAATGGTCTGCTAGTGTCTGCTTCACCTTTGACATGAGGGAAAGAATTAAGAAAACTAGGTTGTATTCCAAATTGTGAAAATCATTTTGACCTCAGTGGTTCTTGTTAAAGGACGTTTAGCTTGAAAGCATATGCCAGTAGTTCATTTTTTAAATTGCAAAATGGGTCTAATCCTGTTAACGGTTAAACGAAAGCGAGGATAGAAAACAGAGAACAGAGCGTATTACTCTGTCTTGAGCCGATTTGAATGCTTTCTGGGAAGGTATTGATTTAGTCAATTGCAGTAGTTAATGGTGTCTGTAGATGCTAATTGAAACCTAGAAAAGAAAGTATAAGGTTTCATGCAGCAATAACAGTGTAAGCTAAACAGCGGTGAATGATGGGCTTCTAATAAAACAGCAGCTGCAGTTTAAAGGCTGAAATCAATGGTGTCTTCACAGTGACACCGAAGCAGTGAGTGGTGAGAATAGAGCACAGGGTCTTCATCCGTGGACAGACCTGATTGTCCATTTCTGGAAAGTTTTCTTTCTCTTGCCACATTACATCCGTTCCTTTTAGCAGCTTTAAGCTTATTAAGATAAGAGCCTTGTCTGCCATATGTGGTGAAAACAAGCTGAACAGTGAGTTGGTAAACAATCTCTTCACTCCCTAAATCTGTCTGTAATGATCTCTAATGATCTGTGAAAATTTTGTTTTGGGCAACTGAAGCAGTTTTGGCTCAGGTCCTGCCGCATTTCTTGCTTACACAAATGTAAGTATAATGTGACCATGTTGGTCTAGTTTTATTTGGACTAACTACATTCCCCAAAGAGATAATTTTGTCCCCCTTGTTTGACTGTAAGCAAGATTACATATAAACTTTTGGATGGATGGAAGCTTGGCGAAGGGATGAGGTGTGCGTCAGGGAAGAACCCGTTTAATTTTGGAGAGGATCTGGATCAGGGGGCTTTCTTCTTCAGTCTTTAACGTTGTGAGATTTTCAACATTTTCCTCAATTCCTCAGAGAACAATGTATCTTGATGAATATAATCAGGGGGACTGATATTTATGAGTGTGTACAATTTGGTGTGGATCCAAGTAAAAGATAAAATCTGAATCTACTGAATTTAAACACCATTCTAGTCTTTGTCTTTTTCATTAAGTTTTTTATATCCTGTCACGTTTGTTTTCCATATTTTGTCATAAATAATAAGACAATATTATTTATGCTTATTTAACCCAATCATTGTTTTGTTGTGTTTTGTGCAACTTGCATTGAGAGTGTTGTCCTTTTTTGTGTATTCATACATATACTGTATAGGTGTATGTGTGTTTGTGTGTGTGTGTGTGAGGCGGCGTGCAGCCCTGTCTGGCCGGCCATGGCCACATCTGTTTGTCATGTTAGCACTTAAGCGCCTGCTGGAGCCACGATCCTAAGTGGAGACAGAGTCCTCTCTCCCACTCTCTCCATCCTCCCTTTCTCCTAATTACATTTGTTCATTAATCCATTTTCTGCCCACTTCTCTTTCTTGTTTATGTTCTTGCTCCGCTGGGCTTTTGCCTCCTCGGACCGGCAGACAGTGACCTTTAAGGAGATGCCAAAAGACTCTGTAAGACAATGTTACCCCTTCACCCTTTCACCACACGTGCACATAGACTTGCGCGCACACACACACACACACACTTCCACCCACCCACGCACCCAGTACCGTCTTGGCCCCTCAGTATCCCCTCAGGCCATCTCCTTCAGAGAGGCTAATGGAGTTAGCCTAATGTCTGCACAGCGCCAGTCATAAAACTGATTTGAGGCTAAAGGCTTGGTGCCGAGACCACCACTCTGCCTACAAAAAAGAGAGATGTGAGTGAGATGTTAAAAGAGAGCGAGTGTATCTTTAGAGGCAGAGAGGTTGGGGTGGCGGTGGCGGCAGTACGGGGCAGGCTGGCGTAACTAAGGCAACTGCAGACAATCTAATTGGTATTGACATCCTTGTCTCGGAGGAAATTTGACATCTAAGGGCAAATCATTCTATTTAGTCTATTTAGTCGCCTGAATAGTCTCCAAGGCGGAGCCTGAGGAGCACAATCACGCTGGAGCGTTGTTCTGGTCCTCATATCTGGGCCAGCTCTGCCACGCAGCAATCGATCCTAATCCGATCGGGGGAGGGGAGCAGGATAAGCGGCATGGGGAGAAAAAAATGAAAATAAAATCAAAAGCTCTGTTGGGGTAATATTTAACAAGAGGGAGTACAATTGGTCTCTGCCGGGGCGGCAGGCTGTAATGCACTTGTGCTGCTGTAGCATGGTTAATGTATAGAAAAGCTCTGGAGTAATGGCTCCTCAGCCAAGGTGGCCGGGCTTCAAAGAAATCTGCTTGTTTAGCTAAAAGACTGGCAGGCTGGGCCGCCAAAGACCTTCATTCTGTTAGAGCATCAAATATGGCCCCCGCTCAGGACACACAGACACCCTGATTTTATTATCCTCACTCCCCTGAGAAACTCATCTCATCCCTCTTTTTGTTTGTGTGACTGACCATCAACGTGAGAGGGTGAAGTGGTGCTGTCCATCAGGAGGCACACACGCTGCCTTTCCCCGGGTCAAAGAGGAGAAAGGGTATCTGTGGTGTCTTGACACTCCGGCAGTGGTGGTTGAGGCAACATTATTCATGCAGCAAACTCACAAGACAAGTT
The DNA here is from genome assembly GCF_963576545.1 of Limanda limanda. Lineage (NCBI taxonomy): Eukaryota > Metazoa > Chordata > Actinopteri > Pleuronectiformes > Pleuronectidae > Limanda > Limanda limanda. Next base: position 33,814,421 of record NC_083636.1, on the reverse strand, counting down.
ATATAATAGCTTCTTTTTTAAACAACTTTTTTATTGTATCTTAAGCTGTTTTGGGGAGATCACATCCTTTCTGTTTACAGCTCATCCACAAACTCTCTCGACATCTTTTTCTGTGTCTTCTTTGTGTATAGGATCGCTTTTTCCCCCTGGAGGTATTTGTTTTTATTTAGTTTCTTTCATTTTTTATATCTGTCATGTGTTAGAAGCATCATCAATCCCTAGCTCTGTTCTCTCATTGGATTCTACCGTCTTTATGCAGACGCTTTACTGAAGGGCCAGGCGGAGAAAGTCTGCAGATAATTCGGAGCCTCTCACTCACACATGCACCTCCTCTGGAGAATGTGTGTAGAATCTCTTGAGTTCAGTGCATTTCTGAAAGCAGCTTTATTGTGTTCTGTTCTGTGTCTGTATCCCTAAAAGCAAAGCCTGTTCTAAAACAACATTCATACAATAAACTCCACATCAGAAATGTGTACAAGATGAAAGTATAGGTTTTGGCTTATCTTTATGGCAGCTGAAGTACAAAGTCCTTTCCCCCAGAATACAGTCCCCATATAATCTGTACATTCTCACTTTATTCTTTGGCCTTGTTGCATGCGTATGTGACTGCCAGCAAAGTGTGCTTCTGACAATCCCATTATGTGTTGGTGTATGTACCAAGAAGGACTCATACATCCAGGTAATGCATCTTTTTCATCATCTTCCGATCACATCAAGATGTTTTTCCTCTCAGCAGAGGCTCAAACGAAGGTCGACACATTGCTACTAAGTTCTGCACAAGTTCACTGAAGAAACCCATGGTCGATATAGACCGAAAAGTCTGGTAAATGGACCTTGAGGTTTGAATATTTTATTACTTCACATTGAATTTAAGTCAATCTGATGTTATCTTTTGTCACGGCGACAGTACTGTGTGTGTGTCTACAAAGATGAAAAGATGGAGAGGCATTTTCATTGTTTAATTTTAAATGTTTCTTTTTCTTATATTGACAAATGTATCAGATTTAGGTTTAGGGTTACTGGGTTTAAATTGCTTAAAGATCTACCATTACAGTTGGTCAGAGTTTAAGTGAGGTTGATAATTTAATTTAAACAATATGGTTAGGTTTAAGTGGGTAATTTAGCAGTTTGGGACTAATGAAGTACAAGTTGCCTGAAGATTAAATTCATTCAAAGAATGTAGAAGTTAAATTGTGCATGTGCGTGTCCTGGTCAGCCTAAACAGTAATGGAGGTTAGTCTACGGTTGGAGTGAATCTGTGTCCACGTGCACGTCTGTATGTGCGTCTCAGTGAGACAGAGAGTGTCTGAGTGTCTGTGTAAGTATGTGATGAGGGCGTATTGAGCTGATGGCTCCAGATATCAGTCCCAGATACTTAAGTCGTAAAAGTGTGTCTCTGAGCCCCGTGGCTGTGCAGACCCTGGTGCCTGATGTTATCAGAGTGAAACAGTGGCCACTCTATCAGGACAGAGGAGTACAGAGGCATTCCTGTATTACTGCAGCTTTTGTCGGCCCCGCCGCTGTGATTGGGGGCTGGAATGGAGCGCGCTGCAGGAGTGCACTTACAGGGGAGTCGGGGAGTGGTGTGGGAAGTTGCCACATTACAGGACCGGGTGCTGGATTATTTACAGCGGGGTGTTTTTTAGGGCTTTGCCTCGCTGGCTTGTCAATAGCTTAACTAGACCGACGGGGTAACCAAAGGAAGCACAGAAGTCCAAATTAAGTTTTGTATTTCGATACAGCCTGATAAATCTGCAGGGCCATAACAAAGGCATCATTCACTTCGTGCAAGTTCTATATTTCATTAATCACTGGACACCACTGGGGTTATTCATATTATGTTGCACAAATCAAATGATATTTCTTTCCCTTGGTTCCATTTTCCGTGCAGGGCTTTGAGAGAACCTGAATTATGTGTGTGAATTGGTGGAAGACATTTATATTCTTCAAGCAAGTGAAGCTAAAGCCTCATCACTTAGAGTAGCCCTTGTCAGTGTAATTCTATTGTATATATTACATTATTGGATGGACATCTGCAATAAAGCAAGGTTAGGTGGAGGTCATTGTAACAACTTTATATAAGATTATTTCATTGAAAATTTAATAGATCATATTTTTGTATAAATAATCCTTATTGGAAAAGTAACTAAAAACAATAAGATTATAATTAATAAAGTAAAATGTACAATATCTCCTGAAATTTGGTGGAGAGGCAGAAAGTCATTTTGGACAGTAATACTAAAGTGTGTGTGTGTGTGTGTGTGTGTGTGTGCGCGTGTGCGTGTGCGTGTGCGTGCGTGCGTGCGTGCGTGTAAAATGACAAAAAGCTAAATAAATAGTTTTGTAACGTCTCCATTATACCTGACAGACTGAGGGCTGGGGCGTTGACAAATTCACAGACACAGATGACGAGACAAACAGTGAAGGGCGACTCGACATCTTATGTCGTCATCACCTCCTTTCCCTCGTGTCCTCACTTATTCCCACTGTCTGTCTCCTCTCTGACCAGTAGCACCTTGCAGGCCTGTGTCGCTCCATCGCCGGAGTCAAAGGTCTCGTGACAGAGACGGCGTATCGTTACAGGGGGGTATCAGCACCTCCGGGGCCTCTGTATGCCAGCAATTGTCTGTGGCCTGGATTAGTTTTTGTATCCAGTTACGGACTTTTATTCCCGTGGAGTCAAGTTCAGCATGGCACTGAGGGCCAGCAGGGCTGCTGAGAGCCCAGTGATTTATGTGTTGCTGAGTGAGAGCAGCAGGTTCAAGTCAGAGGTCTCCGGGCAGGGTAACATGCTGTATATGTTTGTCTGTGTGTGTTTGGATTTGTGCATGAGAAAGTGTGTATGAGTCACCGCTGCCCGCTTCCAAACATACATGGGTGTGTATGACTGAGAGGCTGCGTGAGGGCCAACCCCAACCTCTCGGCAGGGTGCCTTGGTGTGTTTGCCTTGGACAGGTTCCATTGGTTTGACTGCGAGCGTGCCGGGGAGGGTTTGGGTTCTGTAAAAATAATGACTGGCACTGAGGGGTGGGATCATCCCTGGACTGACTGCCCTGATTGGTTGAAGGGGGACACCGAATAAGGAATTTTGATGATTGACTTACTTTGAGAAATTTGGAAAAATGATCACAAATGACGAGTTTAAATTTCAGTTTTTAACTCAACCGGCCCACTTTTTAATCATGTGTTTGACTATCATGTGACTTATTCACACAAATAGTGAAAGAATACCATGTATGTACACTAAGACCTTCAATTTCTGAAGTGAGGTCACTTCCTCTGGGTGAGGTCAGCGTTTGTTGTCTTTTTCTAAACATGGACGGAGGTCTTGTGCCAACAACAACAATTCTAATTAGTCCCATTTCAACAGTGCTGCAGTATTATATCCAACATTTGTTCATTGTTTGATGACCTCAGTGAAGTTAAGACATTGATTATTGTGCTTTGATTCTTACTTTTTGTTTATTCCTTTAAAAAAACGTTGGAACATGTCAAACTTTTTTCTAAGTTGTGTTTCAAACTTAATGATTTTCCACTTGTTGCAGGTTTCCTCCTTACTGTATGTATGTATGTACTCTTTAGAAAAGTGAATGAAATCAAATAGTTGAAGCACAATCTGTGAGGAGGAAGCTGTTTCAGCTGGACCATGAATCAATTAAGGCATGCTTAACACAGCCTGGGCTTATGGGCCCTCCGCCCTCCACCCCCCATATCCATATTCCTTTGAAATATGATGTCCCGTAGATGGAGCCATATTTATTCTCGATGGTGCGTTTTGGATCCCTGAGATATTTTAAAATGGGGGGCATCTGTCCCGTGGCCTGCTCGGCCATCTGGATGAGACAGGACAGGGAGAAGATGTTAATGCACTTCATGATGAGAAAGGAGGATGACACCTTTGACCTTCCCTAGCCTTTGACCTCTGCACCCGATATGGAGCCACTGACGCTATGGGTTTCCTATATCTAGCATATGTTGGCCAGGCCGATATGTTAAAAGAAATTCCTCATTTGCCACACAGTGTTTATATAGCCGCTCCCTCATGTTGTAAACAGCCGGGCTGCAAGAAAATAGATATTTACTTCACAGGCTTTCTATTTGATTAGAGAAAGGAAAAAATTGACATGCATATTGGATATGTTGCCGTGCTTATTGCCGGAAATGCTAATGAAGAACGAGCTGTAGATACCTGAAGTGTACGCAGTGTATACAACCAAGATCAGAGTGGATATTTGTGTGTATACAGTAGTAACTTCTGCAGTCATTCCCTCGCATGCGTGCAGCAGAGATTGGGTGTTCACATTTTCTCAATCCAAAAGAGTTTCAGTTACATATCGCTGAAGCTCAGGTCCACTGCTATGTAAGAAGAGCTCGTCCTAAATCACTGCTGCATTTCCAGGAACCACCACTAGAGTCAGACGGAAGAGGAAACGAGCTGCAGCAGTCACCCCTCTTGTATGATGGTGGCTGTGACTCCTTCAGTAGTAGTTTGTCAGTACGTTGACATTTATATAGTGTTTCCCCTGGGGTGCAGCCAGGGAGCCCAAGGTGGCTGGAGTCCAGGGGCAGTGACTGGTAGAGAAGTTGAGGTGGTGGGGGGGTCGATCCCTTTGACGTGTGAAGCCAGTGGAGCTGAGCCCTTGTCAGGAGAGGACTGTGGTCAATGACAGATCACTTTTCCACACTGTGATTTAATTAGAAATTAGAGTGCACATCACCTCTGACCTCTAATCCCGCGACGCTCTTGTCATGGGAAGGAATTCTTAGCATATTTATTTGTGAATTGGGACCCGGCAGTCCCCATCTAATGTTAAATAATAATACTCCAATGAAGCTGTTGTTTTGATGAGAAAATCCATGGGAATGTCAAAGAGTGGTAAGAATCGATCAATTCTGGGTGCAGCGGAGTTTATGCAGAATGTCGTTAAAAGTTTAATTAAAAAAAACAAACTATAAATGGCATAACTTTAATGAGTTACACAGTAAGACTGAATCAAGGTCACAAGACAATTGTAAAGTGCCTGTATTTAAAAAAAAAGAACCCCACTTAATTATGACTTGAATCAAATGGAAAAAGTGAAATAACAAGACGCTGTGAGGACGGCAGTGGACACAAACCGATTGGAGAGGGCAGCTGAAGCCTGTGAGGAGTATTTGTCATTATTTAGTGTGTCGATGACTCAATTCAGATGAGCCGTTTAGACAAAGATATAATAAAAGGTAGCTGTCAATCAACAACAGTAGCTCCTTCACTTCCTGCACGCGTCCATCCATCGCAGAACTGATAGCTGCCTGTCCAGGATGCATTTCCAGTCATCTGGCCGGTCCTGTGTGCTAAACATTGACCTTGTGACCTCTGCTCATGACCCCTGACCCGTGATGTTGACCCCTTGTCCAGGGGGATGGGTCTCTTATATATCTCAACTGGCTGTCTCCATTGACTACCTGCCAGGCACCTGCTCTGAGAAATGAAGCCAAGGCGAATGCCTCTCTTGGGAGCCTTTTGGGCTCAGCAGACAACAAGGCCTGGCCTCAGCCCTGCATTTGAATAGGCTTTGAGTGGCCCTGGTAAACCAATCTCCCTAATTATCTATTGAAAGAACATTCTTTTTCCTTGCCCAGTCATTACCTTGATTTCAATTGCTGAAAAGTAACATGGAGAAGCTAAAAAACGCAAAGAGAGGGAGGGACAGGATGTGGAAAAACATACATGCACGCTCAAGAGACGTCTAGAATCACAAAAGAAGATGTCTTCCCAATTTCATTACGGTTAATTGTAGGTCAGAGGGAGCAGACTCCGGATGTAAAGCCACAGTACGGGTGCAGGTCAAGGCAATAAAGAGAAATTAAACATGAAAATATGACCTTATGATGCAGCAACAAAAACTGCAGTGAGGGCCGGCTCCTGTGACTGGTTTGCCTCCAAATGAATTACCATTTCTCACTTTTCCCCCCCGATGCAAAATCTTGTTTTATAAACTATTTGCTGTGATGTTCAGTAGATTTCAAGAGTGCCTTCAATTAATTTATTAAATCACTTGCTTGAAACTAACTCAGCATTAGCTTGGGTAATGACTGATAACTTCTGTAATACAACCATGAAACAGGACCATGTTATACAGTGTGACTGAGAATAATCAGGCTACGATTAAAGACAAAAGACTTTGAGCATTTGGCCGAGCAGGAAGGGGTCAAATGCGTTGCTTGAGGACACTTCAGTGGCGATCACGTCATTATTGACCTTGAGGACCGCAGATGATGTAAAAATAAAGAAAAAAAAATACATCTGGACAATGGATTGAATGTTTGTATATGTGCGTGAAACAAAAACTGTGATATTCCTGGTGCGTCAGACGGGGTCATGATCCTCCTGTTTCCTCACACTGAGTTACAGGGTTGAAGTATCCTCCATAGTTCAGGCATCATCTGAGATATCATGTGATCCTTGAATGATTCATGAAGCTCGCAAGATGCACATGATTGGCATGTTTTCGGCAGAGAGTTGGGTTTCCTGGTGTTATGCACCCCTGAAATGACATAGTGGAATCATTGGCGATACACACAGAGCGCCTGATGCCAGCGGTGTTTAATAGAGTCCTGTTATCATGGAGAGTCGCACTGGCCATGTCACAGTGGAAGGCAGGGTCTAAATATAAGGGTTATTCCAGGATATACTGTATCTGATCATCCGCGGTAACACAAGATGAATTTTGATCCGTACGTATTGTGCTACCTCCTTATTTAACCGATCTAAATATCGGCAGAAGCAAAACAAACCACTTGAATTGAAAAAGGAACCATTCCCACTACTCTGAAGAGTTTTTTTAAAACAATGAATTAAGTCTCTTTGCATCAGTTACCATAGTAAAGGCTATCTACATGCTGTACCACTGGGTCAAGAGCAGGGAGATAGTCACTCGAGAGTGGGCTCTTGGGGCTCTAGGGCTGTTCTCAGAAAGCACTCAAGACTTGCATGCAGTCACCATGTAGTGGAGGAGATAAGAGGGGACAGAGTTTCCCTTTGAATCTAAATTTAGGTCATGACAAGCCGCATTTGTGTTCTCACCCAGCAACTAACGTATATATGTTTCCTGTTTTACCTATAATTCTTCTAGTGTTTGATCAACCTGCTGTATGCAGTGTTGGTTGAAGTGTTTAAACGTCTACTTCTGAACACAACAAGATGAAGAGGTACAACAGTTTGACCCCTGTAGCTTCAGAGAGTCAGGAACAGATAGAACGTGACATTTACCGCAGTTACTTTCATCTTGTTTGTCGAATGCAAGTTTCTCATTTTCGCAATGATCGCATTATTTCAGTCAAATTAATTAATTTACCTTAAAAAGTATAAAGTCTTTGGGCTTCTTTTCTGAGCCGTACATGTCATGACGAGCTTGTGCTGCGGCGGTTGGCAATCTCCACAAATCCTCTCAGGGAAGTCTTTGAACTCCTCGGGATGTCGGTCCATCTTAAGTTCTTTAATCTCCACTGGTCTGTCTGCTCCAGCCGCAGCACCTCTAAATCTCCTCCCATCCTCAGACTCTGACTGGAGCCTCGACTGTCCGCACTCTGTGATCTCACCACACACACACGCACCACACACGCACACACACACATACACAACACACACCACTTAATAAGCATTCGTGTCCTCTTCCGAAAAAAACTCTGAGGTTAAACTCAGATCTTTTTTTTCGTGCATGTGACTGTTTGGCTTGATGAACACATTTTTTTTATTTGTATGTTAGAATTCATTACGTTTCATGTCCAGAAAATTGGGCCTGGACATTTTACAGAATTTGTGACCATTTTCCATTAGTCACATTTCACATATGACCAATGCAGCAGGAGATTGTCTGTCCGTTCAAAACAACAGGACGTTTTCGGGAGTAAATTAGATGTTGGGTGGCACCTCGGTCGAGCATGCAGGAGGATATGACAAAAAAATTCCACTTTGTAATCCCGGCATCCGCCCTTATGCCAAAAGCTTCTTTTCATCTTAAGATATTTTTTAAAAATGTACGTTTTAACACTTTACATGGAAATAATAAGAGTTTGGACTGGAAATTGGGACTAATGGTCTGCACACACCCATTTGGTGCTGCCCAGAGTTTACAGATTAGATTTTAATCCTCATCTTGCCACTCTTTATCTGAGCTCCTGTGATCTTACTGTATCAAACACCTGGTCCCACAGTGTTAATTTTAGAGGATTACAGAATCGGACCCACACTGGGAACCATCAGAGTAACACGTTCTTACTGTGGTGAGGCCTGATGGATGTTTTAATGTTCCTGGATTATTGAAATCTTTATGGAATTTTCATCATATCTATACTATGTTTGAACTCACTAAGATCTGTGTACCCTGTTTCATTGTGTATCTGTTAGATCTTCTATTCTCTGTAGACCTATCACAGATGCATACACATGTCCCTAGATCTTCTTCCCCGACGCTCACACTTGAACGTGTCGCTGCGTCTCTCCTCCAAGCAAAGCTGTTGCCATATTCATATGACCACGAATCTCTTATGAACGCCTACAGTCACAGTTGATCCATAGTTACCTCTGACATCCGGTCAAGGCCTCTGACCCCTACGAGGAAAAGGCTGCCGGGCTTCACCAGCTGGTTGCAGTGGTCAAAATAACGAAAGCCCATCGCGACGTGGCGACGTTCTCTGCAGCTGTGACCACACTCACAGCCCCAGTGTGGCTGCTGTCAGGAACAATAAGCACTGTGGGTTTCAGCTCTTTGCCCCTCACAGCTTCCTCTTATGGAGCCTCTGGGCCGCTGTCCTCTTCACCAACACCACTCGGCTGACATCAAACCGCTAAGGCCGAGCACACCACCCCTGCACATATAAATATTCCCTCACATTTGTACGAGCATACTTTTCTGTGTAAAATACTCGTATATGCTCGCACGCATTTGGTGGTTCCAGCCGTCTCGTGCTTCAGAGTGCTTTGACTCTGCACCAGCTCCAGTAAATTCTCTGTGCAGCTTCTTCAGTCACATCATTTATCTTCCAGACCAGAACCACTTCAAGGCCCTGAGAGGGGCATGGTGCTGAGGTCAGTGGTGGGGGTGGGTTTGTGGACACGAGGGTAAAGATGAAGAGACGTGAGAGAGTGATGCGCTCAAGGCCTCGAAGTTAACAACTGCACAGGAACGTTTCAAGGGACTTTGGGGGCCTCAGAAAAAACTAAAAAAGAAATGAAGTATCAAAATAATAAACAAACTACATATGGATCATATCGATAAATGAAAGGAAAGTTCAAGACTTACACTTTGACTTTAAAGGACACGAGAACTAAGTTGCTGTAGTTCTAAATGATTCATAATTAGTGGCTTGACACTTAGAACTCTTTCCATCGGCAGTATGACATGATTACATACAGTGGTGGGACCTAAGAAAGTTTATTTACTTAGTTACTGTACTTCAGTAAAGCTTTCAGGTATCTGTGCTTTACTGAAGTACATTTATTTCCAGGTACTTTTCACTTTTACTCCACTACACTACATATATCAGCAAAAAGACATGTTTACATATTTTTAAAAGTAATAAATACAGAGAGTGGAATGGTCCACTGATCCAATCACAGCGGGTAACATTAGACTCCGCCTCCTGCAGTAACAGTACTGGTGAAGAAACACATGAAATGGATTTGACTCAGCCACAATGATTTATTATTGTATTAGGAAATAGGCTACATTTACTTTCAATACCATAGGTATATGTAAAAGTAAGTACTTACTTTAACTCAAGTAGAAAAGTTAATGTGGTACTTTAACTTTTACTTTAGTACATTTTTGTCTATTCACTGCACTTATACTTTATTTAAATGTTTGAGAGCTTCCTCCACCACAAGTTCGGTTTGATAATTAATCATTTGATTCATTTTGTTTTGGCTATGTGTCAACCAGTGAATCTTTTGAATGTCTTAAACATATACCCATGTGTCTCGGTTAGTTTGCTTTTGACAGCTTGGACCGGAGACTTGAATCCCGTCTTTTCAAAATAATGAAATGATCCTGTTTCATTCAGGGAGGAAGTGTTTGGTTTAAATGGATCTGGGAACGGACCATGTAGGCGTTTGGTTTGGTGAATTTGGATCCTTTCATTCATGAACTCCACTCCCCTCCTTCATGCCAGACTCCATCCTCCCAGAGGAATACAAAAAACAAAAAAAAACAGCTTCATCTTTTCCATGCTTTGTCAGAGCTCTAAGGAAATTTACTCCACCCTGGCAATATTTCAAACTGATCCACCAGGAAAAAAAAAGCAAGAGAAAATCTACAAATCTAGATTAAGATTAACTTTCATGAAGCAATAAGTCAGCGTTCGCCGGCTAAACACTTCCCCGTACATCGCATTCCAGCAGCTGCCTCATAATAAATACATTCCAGCGGTCCCGTCAGGAACCTGGTGTGCGAGTGTGCATGTTTCCTCCTCTCTTTCTGTGGTTTGTTCATGTTTTAGAATCGGTGTGATTTATGTGAACGAAAAGTTTCGATCGAAAAAACTTCCTGAGGAATCTGTGATTGTGAGATTTCCATGCTCGGTATATTTTCATACGATTCACCTTTCATGACATATAGGGTTATTTAACTGTGGCATCACATCAGTCACTGAGGATCCTTGGATGTCTTGTAACTGTGTGGACTGTTGAGAGCGCCGTGAAAGTTTTCTGACTCTCTCTCTCTCTCTCTGTTAGTGTGTGTGTGTACTATAAGTATGTATGGATGGAGGTGGGGCTGTGGGGTGAGTGATGACACTGGCGGTGTAATCACACCAACATCTGCTTCTAATCTGCAACATGAAAAAGACACTCTTGTGACCCCATACCTGCCCCCAACCATCCTCCTACCCCCACCCGGCTCCCTCTGCCCGATGTTGCTCTCTCTCATTTGAGCCCAAATCAAACGGCGTGTCGGGTTACCAGAGATTTCCACCACAACTCGCAATCAAACGTACAGAGAGCGGGAGTATTTATTCGTTTTATGTGCTCTCATTCATCCCTCTGTAGCTCGGAGATTTCACTCCGTATGGAACAAAACCGCATGTTTTGCTGTGGCTTCTCCCCCCCCCCCCTTTCTTCCTTTTGAAAGACGAGCTGCAGATAATTCAAACCAACCTGTTGGTTTCTCAAGCTGCACAATGATGACAAAAATTAAGGAAAATCAAAAGTGCCAACAGCTTCTCACAACAGCTTCCATTTCCTCTTTGCGTCAGTCCGGGTCCAGGATCGAGTTGACCTGAGAGGAAGTGAAGGGAGCAGCGAGAGAGAGAGAGAGAGAGAGAGGGAGCACTCGGGGCTGGGGAGAGTGTGGGTGGATGTATGTGCAGCGTGTGGGGACTTTCCAGTGGATGAAGATTTCCTCACTGGAGGAAAGTATTTGTTCAGGAGTAATTGAGAGAGGAATAACACAGCAGCCAAGAGCCCGGTCGGGGCGGATGAGCAAGAAAGAGGATGTGGGCGATTGAAACATGGCTGCAATTTGTTTTAACTGGCTGTAGAAATAAGCATGGCAGAGCTCTCAGGGCTCGGTAGCTGTAAATCTGGAGCCTTTGCAGGAGTATTGTTGGTTCATAACCTCTCTCTGTTTCTTGCTCTGTCTCCCTCCCTTACGCCTCCCAGGGGTACATTTAGCTGCGGAAATGGAGCCTTTCTTCCCTTTATTTGACTTCCTTGTCACTGGCAAACTCCCTCTCTCCCTCTCTGCCCTCCCTCTCTCTCTTTCTTATTGTCTCACACACACACACACACTCGCACACTCGCCTTGACCCCTGTTTTGCAGAACCCCTAACTGGTTGGTGTGCAGGCCAGCCGTGGGAGGACAAAGACACAACACAGAGATACATTAGAGAAAATCACTTCCCCCCTTCGGCCAACAGTGCTTCTGGGAAGTCGGGTAATTCTTCCGTGATCTGCCTGCTCTCTGGCTTCCGATAAATGCTTATTTAAATACATTATGCTGGGTTCAGTCTGCGCGTATAGAATACGTATGTTGTACTGTGTGTGTGTGTGTGTTTGTGTGTGTGTCCGCTTCTATTTGAGATACACATATTAGATGCCAAATTACAAACCCTGCAAAGTTACAGTTAAAATCCATGCAGATTTTTTTACTATTATTTTGGAGGTTTTAATATCTCTATAGCAGGTTTTTTTATCATCGTGCTTTTATTTAAAAATTTAAAACAAACTAAAATTTTGAATCATCACTCTTTAGAAAAAACATCTCCAAATTAGACGATTTCTAATGTGTATGATGTAATATTTTATATTTTTCAAACAAATCTCCAATAGAAACATATATACCAGTCATACCAGGCCTCTGTAACTGCTTATTGTTCAATTTATTTATTTTGTACCTGCAGAACAGACAGCTGTATTAAATCTCAACTGTTATGAGATTGCCAGATATCTCACAGACAAAGATCTAAAAAAGTGGGAGAATAAAACCATCCAAAAACTAAAGGTTAGTCACGTGCCAAATGTGTCGGTGGATTCCTCTGTTCACACCTCTGGTTCAAGGCCTTTGCTTTATGGCCTCCCGCCCCTGGTATCCCCTTCCCCGATTCCTTCCTTCCTACCCCAGCTTTGACCAGAAAGCGCTGCCCTGGCGGTGCACTCCAATCTGCACCGAGGCCCGTGGGTGACACGCCGCCGCCGCGTCCCAAAGAGCTGTGTACTTCTCACTCTCCGCCGTGGATCAGTGCTCAGGGTTTACACAGGGGGCGGAGGTGTTAATGCTACATGTTTTAAAGAAGTACAAGATGTCTTCACTTCAGCTCTAACAGGCACCCTGGGTAAAAGCTGGAACTAATCTGAGGTGTGTGTGTGTGTGGGTGTGTGTGTGTAAAAGAGAGAGGGAGAGAGAGAGAGAACCAAGACGGAAAGCAGGGACATGGATTTGTCCAGATTGACGTTGGGAGGTGCACTCACAGCTTGACAATAGTAAATATGGCTGACATTATTCCTGTAGTGTTGAGGTCTCTCGCTGTGTTTACAGAGGAGAGGAGCCTCCACTTCCTCGCTTTCTCTGTGATTCTATTGCCTCCGAACTATAAATAAAACTGATTCTTCTGCATCATCTGCTTCCAGGGAAACTCAAAAATAGCTCAGGTTGATATTTAGCTGCTGTTCCACGTTTAAATCGACGCAGCAAATATTCCCGCGGATGCATGGATTTCAGATTTAAATTGTCAGAAGTAAATGTGTACCTTGATTCTCGTAGTATAGTTTTTATTAAACGTACTTAACATTCACTCTGGTCCACTGAACTTTAGTACTTGCACGAACAGAGCTGTCTCATTGTCTCCAAGCGGAGTCATTTTTCAAAGCCTAATTGATTATATGCTCGTGATCAGCTGCTGTGAATGGGGGGGGGGGGGGGGGGGTTTGTCGGGATGTATGGAAAACACTTATTTCATTTTTATTTTTTGCTGGCATTAATATAAACCACCCAAAGTAATACTGGTCATACAGTTCGTTCAGCAAAACTTGGCTTAGGTCACAGCATTGGTAATGAATGAAAACACATTTGTGAGCAAATCAATTTTTATAACCTTTGTGTGTTTATTAGATATTCTGAGGCAAATGCAATAAAACGGCCAAAGCCAATATTGTACGCCACGAGGGCTGGTGGAACAACTCCAAACAGTAATGTCACCTCCACAGACCAAGCAGCAAGTACTATACACGGCCGGAGGTTTGAAATCGAAATGGTGCGTTTACGAGTGAATATGTTTGATTAAAGCCACAGAGTAAACTGTGCGGTGCCTTTTTTCTTCTTTTCTTGCAGGGATGGAAGCAGACGCAGACATGCAGCCTCTAGTACAAACATACATGCACACAAACACGGTCGCACACCCGTCGTCCTCCCCTTCTGCAGCCGAGGGAAGTAATGAAAACAAATGGCAGAGTTCTATTCCCGCTGGGACCCGAGGAGGAACTTAGTCATCAAGCTAATTTTATTCTTGTCTGGCCCAGAGACTCCATTTCCTCTGGGTGTTTTTACAAACGCCGGGCTGCACCACAACATCGGCCAGTGATGGATATGAGGGCCTGATGGCCGGATGGCAGATGCTGGCCCTGTAACTCAAGCTCCAAACACTCGCTGATGACCCCCCTTGCACCCCGTGCGTCTCTCACTCAACGTAATGTCACCGCTTTGGCGTGCATATGCAAACTTGTACTTTCCAGGAATATTGTACTTTCAATTTCTAGATATAGAAATACACAAACGTGCTTTTTTTTTAAGTGATGCAGTGTTGGTATGGGGAGCAAAAGCTAAAAAAAAACATTACAGAACAAATACATGAGAACATATTTGTGAAATAATTCAGATAAGTGCTCTCATTCGTTATAAAATATTACTTCATCATCGGTTATGTCTGGTCTTTTTTTGTAATTTTTTTTCATAATTACAGCTGTTTTTTTAAAAAATCAATATGCTTTGTCTTTTAAAAAAAATCACTTTCTCTGTTTTGGAAAAATAAAGATTAAAGTAATATACGGCCCAGTCAGGGTTTTGAATTTCATTATATCAAAGACACGCTTGCAGCCAGTAGGAGCCAACTACACCCTAAACAAATCACAGATATAGTTGAATGTGTAATGTCATTAGTTACAGTAAGCCTGCTAATCACGCACTTATAGGCTGTGACCTCCTCCGTATTACAGAATTGTGAGTCCGTCTGATTACCTCCGCCTTCGCTTCCCTTCCTATGTTGTGAGCCAGAATCATGTTACCAGCGGTGGCAAATTGTAGGTTATAGCAGCTTAAGCAGCCAGAGCTCTTGTTTCGGCTGCAGGCTACCGAGCAGACATTTCAAACGGCCGCTTGAGCCTGCAACAAATTAATCTATCACATCATTTGTTGCTAAACTTTTTTTTTTTAATCACAACCCTGTGAGGCAGACATACTCTAGTTTCCCAGAGAGCAGATCTTAATCATTAAAAAAAATACACAATTAAATCCAATCGCACTTTATTTCACTTTGTATATAGCTGCTAAACTTATTCAGAAAACTTTAGTATTTTATTTCTTGAAGTGTTAAGTGTTTATGATTGAGCAGTAAACATTTCTCCTCTTCCTCTTTGGAATATAATGTTCAACAACATATGGCACGATTTGCCCCATTTCCCTGAGATTCTGCCGTAATGGATTGTTACACTTCATCTGGAAGGCAGTGCAGAACACAGGGCCTCTTCTTTATAACTGTGTAGATTTATAATGAATGCTAAAATCTCTAATTTTGCCCGAAGTTGTGGCTCAAGAGGGAGAGGGCATGTCACAAAGCGTAATTGGGTTAGCTGGATCAGTTGGATTAGTGTTACATCTTCCCATCCCCGCTTGCACCAGAGTCCCACTCTGCAACATGTGCACAGCTGGGAGCAGAGGACACTTGGGAAAAAATGTGAAAGAAGCTAAATGGGCTCCCGCTGCAACTCCTCTGTAACCAGCTTGAATCCTTCGTTCCAGTGCACCCTGCATGGATTATTCAGTGACTGCACCCTTTTAGTCTTGGCCGTGGCCCGCAACAGCGAAAAAAAGAACCTTATTGTTGTTGATTTGTAAGTATGCAACAACTTTCAGGAAAGAAGGGAAACATTAAAAAGCAATTAATATACGGGAGTGTGAAGGGAGAGAGGAGTCGCCCGGGCCTCCAGAGGGACCGGCGCCATCCGCGGCACGACCTGAAAACGCAGGAAACATGGAAAAGATGGCTTTTAGTGTGACTTCTGCTCGTCCCCACAGACGGATGACTGACAGGAGGGAGCGAGGGACAAACAAAGGCAGTTTACGATCAGCATAATCAATGTGACATCAGCACAGCCACATAATGTGCAGGGGGTTGGAGCGGAGCAGGGCTGGAGCACAAGATGCTCCTTTTTATTAGAACTACAACATGTTCCTCGGCGATTACACCTTCCCCATCTTTTCCAGAAAGACGTGTTTTTATCTCAGGCTTTTACCGCCCGTCAGAAAAGCCTTAAAGTAATGGCAGGGTATTGGTGGCACCCACTTAAAAAGCAATCAAGTATGCTCACAGGCTCAGTACAGGCTTTGTTATTTGCGGTTATTTATTGTGAAGAAAGTGCAGCTCTCTGTTTTTCTCCACTTGTGTATTATCCACGACTCATCATGAAACAGTGAGATTAAAGGTTTCTAAAGTCACTTGAAGATGGAGCAGCTGATTAAGCTGAATTATGTTTTCTGTAAAGAGCACGTGAGCATCTTTACATTCATTACTCTTTTTTTTAGTTTTTTTTACACATACGGCCTCATTAAGATTTACCCACTTTCAACACTTGTTCGATAGGTGGGTGATCGGCTGTGTGAAGCGCTTGCACCATGTTTTCAAATTTTACTTAGTAACCCCCTTGTTATTTTTAAATCCTTCGACATGATGAGGTTTTTCCAGTATTTCTTCTTATTTGTCATTGAAACGGTCTATGACCACCACCACTCCATCCGACGCACGCACATGTTCGCACACGCAGACAGACGGGGATGTTTACGAAACAAGCACCCCCCCTTACCCCCCCCCACCCCCCCACCCCTGCACCCCTGCCTCTCAGCATTCATTTGGTCCAAGGATAAAAAGAGGACGAGGGCGTCACTTTTAGTGGGAACCACTCAAACCTTGTATACTTCTTCCATCGCAATAAAAGAAAAAGGAAATCAATTTTGTCTGTGTCTCCTTCTGTAGTGGTTGTGGATTATTTGAGAACAACCATGGTAAATGTGCCCGGCAACAGTAGGGCCTGGAAAAAAAAAGAGGGCACATTGTGAGAAACAGAATGGTTAACCTTGGTCTGAACACCATGGTAACAGGGCACATAAGGCTGATAGCGATATTTTAGATGAAACACGTGGAAAAATTGGATAATTATGAAAATTGGTAACTGAATGAGTGAAGTCAGACAAAGTTGTGTTGCAAAATACCGATAAACACAAATCCTACAGCGAATACACATTTCCAGACACTCGATACTTGTTCCAGCTACACGATATCCACCAGTGCTTTAATCCAAACATCCAACTAATCCGCACGACTGGTTTCTTCTCTTCCTGGTCGAGCTACACGATGAGACATGTGTTGGGCCTGTGCACCAAAGCCGAGGTGTCATGGTAGCTACACGATGGCTTCTTTTTTTTTTTGCCTGCTACAAAACTCGTTCATCATCCGAGGGGCCTGTTGGGTTTTATCTCTGCCCGGCTTACTTTGAAGCACTTGATCCTCCGTCATGTCTGGCATTTGGGGCTCATTGTGTCATGGCCGAGGTCACGGCGGGGGCAGAGTCACTGGCTGCTCTTCCTCCTCCAATCCATTCATCTTAGTCTGTCTAGACTCCTTTACTCCCTGTGATATTAGATAGATGGAGAGATAGAGCAAACGGAACGATGGATAGAAATATGGATAGATGGAGGGAGAAATGGGGGGAGGGTGGCGGTGGTGGTGGGGGGGTGCACGCAGGCAGACAGACAGTGCCAGGCAGAGCTGAATCAATTAAGGCACATCAAATCAAGAATTCATGCACGCTGAAAGTGACAAATATTGGCTGAGGCGGTCAAAGCTGTCAGGGCCTTGACATAGCTTACCCCCCATCATCATCATCACGACTGTCATCATCGTCTCTCTTTCTTTCTCTCTCTCCTTCCTGCTCGCCCCCTCTCCTGCTGGAAACATGTTTGTGTTCTCGCTTTCCCCAATAAACGTACATATTCACAGATATATATTTAAACGCATGCATTTGCACAATATGCCAAAATTCCAAATTTGACCTCTAAATGCGAGCCAAGTCTTGAAGCTATATTTTGGGATTGTTTTATCCATAAGTGACAGTTAACTAATAAAACCTAATGCAACAAATTTTCTTTATTCTTGTCTCTTCCTTCCTCTGCGGAGGAGAATTGTACTTTGCAATTTATGACACGTGCAGTCAGAAAGAAGGAAATATAAGGAACCCAATACTTAAGTCTAGCCATACACCCACTTTCCCACAGAAAATCCTGACCATACCTCTTGCTTTATTAAAAAAATAAAATGTAAATCTGTTTATTATTAATAAAAAGATTTTCTATTTGACATCTTATGAGCTTAAATGACATTAACTACACAGGATTTGGAGAAATGGGATATCCTTAAAATACTTTGCCCTATAATTAACATAGTTTGGACTCATCCAGCAACTCCAGCCCTTGTCCCTTTCTCTAAAAGCTGTTTTTACAGTGGCTCCTCTAAAAGCCTTCCTCGACACTTGCTGGATCGCTCAGCACTGAATCAAAAGAGCCTGCACAGAGACGATTTCGTGTAAAAACGGAAAGGATACAATAAATCAGCGCCCGACGCTCAGATCCCGGCAAACTGTTGAACTCGGAGTATCACCCATTACAACATTTGTGGGAGTTATCAACTCCTCTCTGCCCCCGATCTCCCCTTACTCCTCCGGGTCATCCCAGTGTCGTCAGCTGGCGCGAGCATATGTCTTACATCTCCGTCCGTCCGTCTGTCTGCTTCTCTCTCTCTCCCTCGCCCTCCTTCGTCTTCGCCCGCAAACCCCCAACCCCCGACACTCGTGTCACCGTCCCTGTCACTTCTGTCGGCCATGGTCGGCGTAAACATGTAGTGTCCACTTGATATGTTTGTATGGGGATTTGGGGATGAGCGTTACCGTGTTTTGAGAGGGGAACATCTGGCGGGGGGAAAAGGTTACAGTATAGGGGGATACCACCAGAGCCAGAGCCCTGTGCAGAATTCCTTCCATCAGATAAATCAAGCCAGCGAGTCACTGCGAAGCGGGAGGGGCAGGGGAGGGATGAGAGGGCGAGCGAGGGGGGGTGGGGGGTGGGGGGGAGGGAGGGACGTTAACTCAATCCTGCCTGAGAGGAATCGAGTGCTTCGTAAAAGATGAGCTTCTGTAAAATGGCCATCTCGCTCTTTCGGTCTCCGTCTCTCACCCTCTTCGGTTTTTTTAAAAGTTTCCAAAAACGAACAAAAAAATACAACTAGAAAATATTTTGCTGTTTGTGTGTTGTGTGATCGATTTCCCTTCAATCGAATGTGTGGACGATCCTGTTTCACTCGTCATCTAACCCTGCTCTTCATTCACTTTCAGTTCTGCACTACGGGAAGGAATTGGACACATTAGGAACATTTTTAACTCATTTATACAAATATACTGTTTGGTTTACCTGCGTGTATTCTCTTCATTATGTTGACTATGTATTCTTATTGCTTCATCATCATCTGTGCCTTTATTATTCAAATAATTCAAGCTGTCAATTCCATCGACTTTGTTCCCTCAATAAAAACGTATAAGAAAAATTTGCCGACTGGTTTTTTTCCCTTCTCGGGCCGATGACAAGTGTTTCCCCCCGACTCCTCTCCTTGGATCGCTGATACCAACAAGCACTGGCCATCATAAAAATCCCTCCATCCATCTCCCTCCCACCATCCCTCTCTTTCCCGTCATGTTGAGGCAGCGGCGCAGCGGGACAGGCATGAGTAAAGCACATGTCAGGAGACGTAAGGGCCTCTGTGGTGGCCGACGAGATGAAGCTGTCAGAGGAAATGCTGTCAGCGCCGACACCCAAGTATCAAGGGCATCTTTCTGTCTTCTCCTCCTCCGTGCCTGTCCTCTGTTGCCTTGCTTAATTACGCCGCATGTGCACTACTACCGCTATTGTCAGGAGGGGCTTGACGTGGCCGCACTGTTGGCATGCAGCACCGAGCCAAGTTTTGACACAGTGCCCTGCAGACTGTGCTGTGTTGTTGTGATGTGCTGTCGAAGGCTTGTGTGCCGAGGCAAGCCGAGTGGAGATCAGGAAAAGGGGGTCGTGTGGTCTCTTTGTGATCGGGAAGATACTTAAAGATTGGTGGGGTTTTTTTATGCGTGTTGTTGGGATTTCCAACTTTTAACTATAGGTCGTGTCTGACAGAATTCTAAACAATAAAGATAGAAGTATTTTTAGTTAGATATTAGGCCTTCATGCAGAATATTAGCAATAATCTTTTGATTCTCAGAATGTTCAATCTTGAAACTAGCTAGAATTGTGTGTGTGTGTCATATTGATGGTCAGTCTCACAGCTGTCTTGATAGGAGGTCAGACAGAGTGACGTTGTTGACTTAATGTTGTATGTTGCTTTGGTTTCGAGGATCCGAATGTTTACACAGTCAGGTTTTTTTTGATTAAGCAGAAAACATAATAATCGTTTCTCCAATTGTAAACACCTTTGGCCGACATTGCATCTGCTGGTTCAAGGTCTTTTATGAAGTTAACAGGTTGCCTAGCAACTATAGCGTCATTGGGAGTGTCTTCCTTTTCACTTCCGTATACCAAATGCCAGGACGACGGCCTACGCGTGCGCACTTCCGAGGAGGAGGAACGAAAAACTACTGTTATAAAATAGACAGACGCCGGATGTTCAGCGTGCTCTGATACAACTAATGTACTGGAAGCCCATTGCTTTGCTGTAACCTGTTCATTGCTTTCCTAAATAAAGACGCTTTCAACAGTGTGCATGAATTTATTTTTATGTTCTTGCATGTCAAAGTATTTGCTTTTCCCAGCATGCCTGTGCACACGGTTGTCAGATGAAGATACAGCCGATACCCGCTCCTAAATCAAGATGTTCCGCTTGAGTTTCAGATTGGACGAGTCGGTTTGTGCTCGGGTTTCGCGGTCGTGTTATTCTGTAAATGCGCGCGTCGTGCTCAATGCAAAAAAAACCCTGCTATGAATGTGTGTGTGCTATTTTCAAACGTGTGCATGCCTTTGTGCAGATCTGCCCCAGCGTGCGCGCCACACGGGGGGCTGGCAGCGGGCGCATACTTCACACCCCAGATTGACCAGGAAGTAGTTGACAGCTCTCAGTGCCCTGGCCCGCCACTAAACTCTCCACTTCCTTCCCGCTAGCCTAGCTTAGCATCAATCACCTCTCTGCACTCGCAGCGCTGGTGCAAACCAATTTCCTTAATGCTGATTGCACTGTAAACTAACTCTCCTCACCCGCTCTGGCTCTTGTTCCGCTCTGCTCCTTCGTTCTTTCTTTCTTTCCTTCCCCGGCTTCCTCTCGACTCGACAAAGCAATGATTCAAGCCCTAAAAGCTCGCTTAGCTGAATGGATGAATGAAAACGTCTTCCACCGTAGACTTTTATAAATTACACATATTGCTCAGCGTCTGTCAATGTCACATAGTGTTCAGCTAAGGGCTATAAACATTTAGGACACGTTTTAATCAACCTCCTCTCAAATCCTGCGAACACGCCACGATATCTAAATCCAATATCCGTGAGATTTTCATTGGCAGAACTTGACTTCTAAAATGATCGTTGTGGAATGGACAGGGTTCAGTGAGCGGGTGGTGCAGGGGATCCGTGCTTCCCACCGAGGCATGAGAAATTCCCTGCATGTTTCTCAAGTTTTGGAGTCATCATCAACACAAGGGGAGGCTCGCTATTTCTCACCTTCGCAGAATCTGTACACCGGGCCCCCGTTTGAGGTCAGGACCTGTGCCAGAGCATGTGCATTTAGCATTTGCCTGCGTGTGTGTCCCTGTTTCCTTTTAACTCTGTCTCCAAGGCGAAGGCAGAGCAAAGTCCCCCGGCGCTGAGGCCGAGCGGATTCCTCCGGCTGCAGCAAAACAAGCGATGACAAGGAAACCAGACCACATTTTAAATGTCTCTTAATCCTTTTTAATTTATTGTGTTAGCATCGTGTGGGCTGTGACCGCTATGATCGTGACAGGGTTTTTTTTTTTTGCGTCAGTGCTTCAAAAAGGCAAACGGTATTTTGCCGTGAGAAGAGTGGAGTCTGAGAACAGCAGCGATCACCTCTCACCTCATCATTGTCATTCCAACCAATTATGGGATCCAGTGCCAGGTTCTCTAACCACACCCTCGCTCATAGCGCGGCCTCTCCGCCCGACTGTGGGAGAATTAACACCACATCAGTCTATCAAAAAATAAATCAGCAATTTGAGGATTTCCTTCATGTTCTTCTTTGTAAATCTTTAGAGAGGCCTAACAACAGCGTAATCCTAAATCAGGGAAAGGGTTCTCATGTGGTAATCTTTAACTTTTTTCTTTTAAGTGATATATATCTAACATGAGAACGTGTCCCTTGTAGTGTCTGTCAACCGTCACTCAGGAGGAGATTATTGGCTCCCTCGCCTTAAGGAAGATTTGTTTTTAACAAATTCTTCACTAATGTGTACAAATCACAGCGCGTTCTTTCCACGGTGAATAAAAAAAGTTTTTTAAAGGAAATGGAGGAAAACTAATAGTCTAAATTTGAAACTATTAAGAACCCGGGTACACAGCAGAGCACAAACCTCTGCCAAGGCTCAACAGTCACTTTAAATTCAAGCAAGCTGCACCAAATTTCACACACGCAGTATACAAATCAGTTCCCTAAATGTTCCTGATTTTTATTCTTCAAGATTAAATTATTCCCTGGGACAATGGGAGAACTTGTATCGTTAAAGACGATGAAAACTAATTCCTGGATCCTCGACTGCACCAACATTCATGGGTTCTTTCCCGACCCATACTTGGCGGAGATAATAAAAGGATAAATATTGCAATTAAGAATTTAAATGAGCTCTAAAACTCTCAGGTAACTCAGTCACTACATGCTGATGAGATGATACCTCAATGATTGTTGCTTTGAACGACCTCTGAATGAAAAAAAAATAATGTTAAGCTAAATTTCCTAAACACTCCATCATATCCCTCAGATTATGTATACTTCAGTTGGTCTGGCTTTCCTTCCTCTCTCTGAGCGAATGCAATCGTGTGTGTGTGTGTGTGTGTGTGTGTGTGTGTGTGTGTGTGTGTGTGTGTGTGTGTGTGTGTGTGTGTGTGTGTGTGTGTGTGTGTGTGTGTGTGTGTGTGTGTGTGTGTGTGTGTGTGTGTGTGTGTGTGTGTGTGTGTGTGTGTGTGTGTGTGTGTGTGTGTGTGTGTGTGTGTGTGTGTGTGTGTGTGTGTGTGTGTGTGTGTGTGTGTGAGAAACTCCTGCGATACTGTAGCGGGCCTTTCCCAGTGGAGAGATTGATGAAGTGCAGTGGCCTCGGGGCCAAGGGAGAAGTAGTCCCCTGCTGGGACTTCTCTCTGGCCCACTGTGCACACCACAGCCACACAGGATACATCACTCAATCTGCTGCTGGCACCAGTGCACACACACACTACACTGGGCAACATAAGGGCTGGATGGCTAAGAAGAAATCGTAGCTGCGTTGACTCTTGTCCTAATGGCTGGCACAGAGTGGTTCATGTTTCAGCCTTGCTCCAGGGCCCACCACAGACATGCTGCTACGTTATGTTAGCCTGTGTTTTATTTGGCTGTGTTTGGTAAAGTGTAGTAGGATAGGAAGTGGGGTGTGTGTGTGGGGGGGGGGGGGTTGTTACAATTGGAGGCCCAGCAGGAGGGCCACTCCAACACAAACAGTAGGAGGCTGAGGCCTGGTGTGTTTTGCTGTGTTCCGTGCGGTCCCGGCTGCAGACGGAGCAGTTCTGTCACCGTGTTTCTGTGCCTGGTTGGATTTGCATTGGAAATGTCAACAGGTTCAGCTTCCAAAATCATCCAGGATGGCACACTCTCCATTGTATACTTTGTGCATGAAATGTATAAGTGTTTGGCGGAGGGGAGAACAAATGCTGCGTGGTGTTGGGTGGCGTGCGCGTCACACAGGGCTGACGGATGGCCCCAGCTTCCAACATGCACCCGCTAGCGTGAGCGCCGCTTATTCCTCCACTGACTTGTCTGGGATCGCCTGGACTGGCGACAAAGTCTAAGAGATTCGTGGAGAAAGCCCCTCGTGCATACTTGCCCGATGACACACACAAGCACGCAAAAAAAGAGGGGGTTGCTTTGCCCCCTGTCAAATTACCCACATCCCCGGCACTCCGGTGTCTCAGCATGGGGGAAACTCGATGGCCTGGTAGGAGGTGGGTGGATAAGTGGAAGGTCAGGGAATTGAGTGGCGAGGGCGCCCGGAGCCCAGGGTTTCTCTACGTAAGGAAGAGGAGGAGGAGGAGGACTTGGGGCCGGGAGGCATGCATTTATTTTAAGTCTCTTTATCCAATCTATCACCACAACCTGTGCTCATTGGTGCATGAGGGACACAGACTCAGTATGTGAGAGTTGTACATGTCTGTGTGTGTGTGTGTGTGTGTGTGTGTGTGTGTGTGTGTGTGTGTGTGTGTGTGTGTGTGTGTGTGTGTGTGTGTGTGTGTGTGTGTGTGTGTGTGTGTGTGTGTGTGTGTGTGTGTGTGTGTGTGTGTGTGTGTGTGTGTGTGTGTGTGTGTGTGTGTGTGTGTGTGTGTGTGTGAGAGAGAGTGTGTGTGGGCATGCATGTATGAAGCAGTGAAGGCCGGCGTTCCAGACTGCAGGGAGAGGATTAGGAGTCTGGAATGCAAGACACTCCTTGACCCCAGTGCGACCTTTCAGGCTAAATCCCTTGCCCATATCTGTCCCTCATGGGTCATGATCCGATTGGTCGCCCCTTTAGAATGCTGACCCCTTGTGCACCTTGTCACTCAGTCGGCTCGAAACATCTCCATTCACAGACAGCGGTCCCTCGGCCGTCCCGCCAGGATAACAACTGGGGGACATTCTAGATGCGGACGAGTTCCTCAAGGTACGGCAGTGACATTTCCAAGCGGAAATCCAGGGACATTTGCGTTAATGCAAGCCTACTTAAGGAAATAAAAAAATGATATGACTCTTGTTCTGCCTTTCGAGTGTCCATGTACACCTAAAACATAAATGAAGTGTTTTTCCTTTTCTCCCCCCCTCTATTTCGGAGGCCTGTACAGCTTTTCCATTTGCGAGCGTGTCGAGCGGGAGTGACGTTAATGGAGGTGGAGAGGAGCGAACACATCAGAACGGCGAGTGAGTGGCAGTGACACTGAGCAGCAGCAAAGAGCTGGGTGGCGGGCGATCACAGGGGGCTCTCTTTCACTTCGGTCCCACATGACATGGCTGGCTGGAGAGATGAGAGACAGATGGGTGGCCCGGCTCGCCACTGAGGGCCCCTGAATAAAATATCACACTTCTGATTAATTCATATTTCATGTGCATCGAGAAAAGCAGTATTGTCTTTGGACGCTATACAGAGACGCCAGCGATTGTTTACGCAGCGTCTTTCAATGCATTGTGTGTGTTTCTTTTGAATGAGTGCCCTTTAGAAAGTAAATGTATTGGTTTACTAATCAATTCAAGTGAGGCATTGTGACAACCCTCTCAAAGCAGGCCGCTCTCTGTTTGATTTCATAATTGGTGGTGGCTTCCTTCAGACTCAAGTTTAAGTAATTTATGTTAAGTTAAATTATGGTTGATCAGTCAATATCACACTTATTTTTTTAACCATGGCAGAAATTAAAAAAAGTATCTCTACTTACTTTTCTGTCACTCTCTCTTTCTTTCCACCATGCTAATTTGTAGTCAACACAATTTCTGCTTTTATCCTTAACCTGATAGAGGTAGTTTTTCTCTGTTGTAGGAGCCATTAGTGTATTCACAAGGGAATACATTGTTTTTGTAATATCATAATGTTTGTTATAGTTTGGTTTTGTTATTTGTTAGAGATTTTTGATAATTTATTATCGTGTGATCACCATTGAAAAAGTTGATGTCTTGTGGATATTGGTGATGATAAAAGCACCAGGGATTGGATTGCCACATTTTTTGTTGATCCCCACTTGTTTTGACTGTTTGTTTTGATTAAAAGTTGCGTACCTTGAAATTATTTTGAAGTATGCCACTTAAAGAAAACCAGGCCTGAATTCAGCCTCTCAGCTTCCTGTAAGTTTCCCAAAGTCTCTACATCTGTGGTACATTTTCTGTCTCAAATTTTAATTTAGCTCAAATTGACCAGACAAACACTTCTTGAGCCATAGGAAATAACCTATCTTCAAAGCATCACAGAAATTCCTTATCTTCACTATTTGCTGGCTCCTCATAAGTCAGAAGCAGGATGGTGGCTGGCATCAACTGCTAACGCTAGGGGTTATCTGGTGTTAAATGAATGGAAGTGCATCAGTCTCCTGGTATGGAGTTCTGGCAGCAAGGGTTGAAGTATGTTGGAGGTTAAGGAAAACAAACAGTGGAAGACGCTGATAAATAGCCTTTGATTTTAGTTGAATCTGAAATACACGTTTTCCACCATGACAGCAGCTAAATGAAAGCCCTGGCCTCCAGTGGTTGTGTTGTATTAGGAAATGAATTATTCAGTTACTGAAGAACAATCAGAAAAGCCAGAATTAAACTTCCGCTCTGACCCGTCTTGGCCATGAAAGTGTGAGCATGATTGCGCAAATGAACACACATGATTGCGTCTGGAGCGTGCGGCGGCGTCTGTGGGCATCTGTCTGACACGGGCACAGAAGCAGCTGTGAGGAGCCTGGAAGGTGCCACAACTCTGCCCTTCACCTGTGTCACATCTGCCTGCCAGTGCCATCAAGGTGCGTCAATCTTCCACCTTGGCATCTCTTTACCTGTGGCACTACGCTTCACCTCGCCCGCTAACCCGCCTCTGCCGCCCCCCCCCCCACTTTCATCGCTCCCGCTTCCTCAACCTCAAGGCGCCTGTCACTCACCTGTCATTTCTTTCATCAACTCCTGTGGTGCCGCGGCTTCTTGCGCCCGACCTCGGCGAAAGCGGGAAGGGAACCATCGGAGCGAGAATGGTGACCACTTTGTCCTAGTTTTGGGTTTAGCTGCTGTGAGGTATGACGCACCGGTGAGGTGTTGACTGACGGCAGCGTCAAACTGAAGCAGGTTACGGAAACACTGGAGTTTGAATCATTGAAATGTTTGGTCCCCTTGAGAAAATGTTTTTTTATATATAAAAGAAATTCACAGTTTTGTTTTGCATGAGAATATTGAGTGATAAAGGTTCAAAAGTTTGCATTTTTGTTAAAGTTCCAAATTCAGTCCTGAGATCAACAGTCTGTATCAATGCAATCTCGACAATCAAAAATAAGAACAAGTACAAGTACATCAAAATAAAAATGTGGAATATGGCCAAAATGGCCACTAAATATAAAATAGAAGGTTTCCTGTGACGTTTTTCCAATTGCAACTGAAGACTTTTTAGTTTGTCTTGTCCTGATACACCTGTGTATTGATTTTTGTAAAGACCGGTCAATGTAAACACGTTCCAGGGGTCTCGGGGGGCACCGTTGAGCCATTTTGCGACGCCCATTGAAAATTCCTCCAGAATACGTAAATTTCCACCACTTTCTAACTTTCTGCAAATTTTGGTAAGAATTTGAGCATGTTAAAGCCCTCAAAAAGCCAATTCATTTGCCTGAATAATAATAATAATAATAATAATCCTTACAATTTCAATAGGGCCTCATCTGACCTTTGATCACTGCTCGGGCCCTAATAATTGATCAAGGTAGAGAAATTGTTATTGTTACACACACATTCGTAAAACTTTATTCCTCATCCTTGTGGCAGCTGAAGACAAACACCGTTTCCTGAAATCTGTTGGTGGCCTGAGGCTCTTTGACCCGTCTTACTAATCTGAGGAAACTGATCTTAGCAGTGCTGCTGCTCAAAGGTTAAAAAGCATCACCAGCAACAAATTTGCTGGTGATGCTTTTTAACTTGCTTTGCTAAGCTTATAAACAAGTCACTTCTACATCTACTGACAGCCTTGTTGGAATTCCTTGTCCTCGTGCTGTTTGGACAGACCCCACAGACTAAACCTACCTTTAGGCGAATAGAAGGAGGTGATTACTTCCTCACAAATAGTTTTTTTCTTTTTGAAGTCTCCTCTGTCGTGTGAATCTCACATGAGCAGGGGGAGATGTCAGCGATCAGCGGCTTCCACGGGCCGATCTTCAGTACTTTGTGAAATATTGCATAAATAACGATCAAAGCTCCCTGCATTGGCCGGGCCCACGACAGTAAATCCAGCCTGGTGAGGGCCAGACAGTGATTCTGTTCCACGTTTCTGCTTAAGACACAGGCACATGCAAGGAAGAAGAGAATAAAAAAGCTTTTTTTAAAAAGAGCCCTTGGCTGTGGCCCAAACTCCGGCCATATCAGTTAGGCTTTGCTGCCACGTGGCATATGGTACAAGACAAACTGTCAGCCTTTTTCCCTCCTGTCTGTGCTTGCTTAGAGATGACAGGAGCAAGAGCACGTTTGTGTCCCGGCAGCAGGCATCAGGCAGGCTTAGCGGTGATTTGGGGGGAAAAGGGGAGAAAGGCAGAGCATCTTGCTGTGGCGAGCGGTGATGCGTCTGCATGGCTGGGCGTGGGGGGCTACACAGTAGCTGGGGGGGACAGCGCGGTGGCTGCGATTGTGAGGAAACTGCAAATTGATCAAATTGTGGAGGCAAGACTTTGGGCCTATTATCTGGGTCATGTCAATGTCTCTCTGGTCTCCAGTTGGTCACAGGGGCAAAAAAAGTGTGTGTGTGTTTGTGTGCGAAGAGTCGGAGATTTAAGAGCCAAAACTGGATTTTTAGGTGTGTGTGTGTTTGTGTGTGTGTTTGTTTAGTCACAACCTTCATGCACGTGTTATTTACACCAAGCCTCTGCAATAGGGCGCACAAACACCAACACACAGTCTCCATTAACACCAGTGTGACACTGACCAACACTTTGTGGTGAAGGTGAATCTGAGGTCAAATCCTGCAGAGCACCGGTACCAGACCGTGACTGCTCCTTTTCATTTCATCTCACTGGGGAGTTTTTTTTTTACATTTCTTTTCAAGTTTTCATCGCCTGGCACAGAAACCGTCGGCCAGACAAGTGAAGTTGCCATTTCCTCATATGCAGTCCGACATCTCCGAGTCACATTGTTCCCCTATCAGCAGTGATCACAGAGCCGGCTCTCTATCCGAGTTGACTTCAGCCGAGCATATCGTGGCTATTAGCCTAGCATGGTGCGTGATCTCCGTCTTGTCTCGTTGCTGAGGGTGCTGTCCTGTGCAGTGTGGGGAAAACATGCATGAGGGGGGGCATTGTCGTCACTTGTCACCACGCTTCTGTCATAGTCCCCGGAGTTTCAGTGGCTCCCTCCGGTCCCTTGTCACTCCGCCTGGCTGCAAACAGCTGGTTACCAGAGTCAGTGCCATGCTTCTTAACATGCAGGAGCGTATGGTACATGCTGGTATGAAATCTGGTACTTGGAACAGATTATTCATTTTTTCTACCACTTTATAATCATAATATTATTTGGTAAAGTACATGTGTATTTATATTGATGTTTTGTGCTGGATGTTCCTACCAGCTAATGTCAAACAGGTTGGATGAAAGCAGCTCCACAGTCCACAGACCAAACAGCCTGAATCCTTGTAAATCAGCAGTGCAGATATTAGCTGTTGAAGGCTAAATGGCCATTATGCATCCCCAACACTCTGACACGTTGTGACCTGCCTCCTCTGGCGAGGTATGTAGCGCTGTGTGTGGGACACGCATACGCACACATATACATGCATAGCTGCTCGCCGCTCCGTGTGTGGCCCATGTTTGCCACCACTTAGTGACAGGTCAGACTCCCATGGTGTGATCAAACAGCAGCCACAACTCTCTGGAGTTCCCACAACACTCTGCATGGTGGAGAGTGGACAATAAAAACAAGAGTGTTGGGCTTTCATCACAGGCTTTACCAAAGCCCGGCCTATTCTCTCTCACTCGTCTGGCCTAGGTCTGTCAAGGTCGACTAAAAAAATGTAATTACATTTTACTTTGCACTGGGAGGGCCTCTAAACAGAATGTACAATATGTATTTATGCATTAAAGTAAATAAATGAGGAAAACTATGACCTGTTACAACAGGTAAAGCTAAAAGTGGGAGTTGCTGAGTTAGAAATAATAATCCACAAAATATAACAGTCTCCCTACCGAGGTAAATACCCCAATTTAAAAGTGAACCAAAGAGTCAGGTATTAATTTAATTGTTTGCTTGTGTGCTTTTCTATAAATATGGGATCCTGCTTATCTGCTCCCCAGTGGAAATGCAGATCCCAGATCTCAGCTACTAACCTGACTCTGAAAACAAGACCAGGAGCCAGGTATTTACCTCATGATGACAAAACACTGTCCCAGGTCCATCCCTCAGATGCACAGGGCCCCATTTATTCCGACTTGTGCAAACAGCGCTGATTAGCTCTAATAAACTTCAGGATAAACAGGTTGAGGTATTGTAGTAAGGGAGAGGGGGGGGGGGGTCTATCTGTAGTGCTATCAGCCCCAGCCCCTGTCCTCCACTAATGGAATTGTCCTCCACCCCAGGTTGTGTATTACCATAGATCTGTGGGATAGTCTCACTCCAGCGAGGGAGCCCAGTGATTTAATAAGGGCCTCTTTCTGACTCACTTACAACACGACAGCATCAAGGCCGGCAAGTTCAGACATCTAGCAAATAAATAAACGGAGACTTCCTTCGGACATGGGATGTGCAACTCAATCACAGTGTGTGTGTTTGTGTGTGTATGTGTGTTAGTGTGTGTGTGTCAGTCAGTGACTACGTGGATTATTCAAACGAGCTGTCCCTTTTAGTCCACAGAAGAAAGCAGAATGGACAAGCAGCTCATTGTTGAATGGGCCGTGTCAGCTCTCGATCTACAATGAACGTTCATTTGCATTAGCGGCTCATGCTTTACATATGATATGTTGAAGCAATTAGAGTTTCACTTGTTCTAAAGCAGTTTATGATTTATAAGTTCTGGTTTGTTGGAATGAAATGACACAAAACAACGAAATTGTGAATATTCAAAAGGGGCCCTAACTGTCAATTTTAAAGAAAATTATACTAAACCTCTGGATCCCCTTTTTGTCCAGATTCAAGACAAAATTGGAGGCATTAAAAATCCTACCCCTCTATGTACTTTTAAACACGCTACATCTAGATGTGTATGTGGATCTGCACCAAATTGCTCATAGTCATAGATGTATCAGTCTCCTAAACGTGCCAAGATCTATGAATATTTAATGGAATAATGTGTTTGGACATTTTGTCAATTTGAAAGAAGGCGAACAAAACCTCAGTCTTCTCCTTTATTCCAGATCCACGTCAGAATCGTATAGGTCCTCCCTTGATCCATCCTTCCACCAAGTTTCATGGAAATCCTTTCGGGAATTTTTGTGTAATCCTGCAGCCATACAAGCAAACAAACGGAGTAGAAACAAAAGAAAACTGAAACACCTTCATAACTGTATTTTTTGCAATGTATCCGTAAATTAGCATCTCGGTTTGTAGAAACTCTTTCTTCTTCTTCTCTGACTTTGTGTTCAGCTGGCTGGCTGCCAAGGGTGAGTGACAACTAACCAAACAATGGGCTGCAGACAATGACATAATGCAATTTAATCCTTTCCACTTGGAATCGATTGTTACACCTTAGGGTGCAACATTTTAAGATTATGTTGCTTTATCCTGGAGTTTAATATATTATTTCTGAAGAAGCAGCATTATTTTTGCTGCAGTCTCTCATTGACTCCACCGAAGAAGCAACCACAATCGGGTTGTCAGCAGAATTTGGACTGTGTTTGGACCGGCTTTATTACATCAGTGGTGTGAAAAATATGGATCGTCGAGAAGTGAAGAATCAATTACTTTTTTTTCTGTCTACATTTGCTGTAAGTCTTTATTCACATTATTCATGTCTACTGGAAATTAATCTACTTATCTAACCCCCGTGTTGTTCAAGAATTCCACTCACTTCAAGTTATAGACACAGTGTCATATTAAGTTACAGTGGCGTCTCGCTAAACGCCAGTTCTGCCCATACATCCCAAGCGTACACAGAGTATACAGTGCAGTATCTGTGTGGGCCGGGGTGGCGAGCAGCCGATGAGCCTCTGGCTCCATGTTACGAGCTCCTGGACCATGGTGCCATTACCTCCACACACACCTAATGAAGTTATAGCAGGACTGGGGCTATAGGGCAACGACTCCCTGCAGATTGCTGGGTCTGGGACCACCGTGGCCCACACACACAGACACATGCATACATAAGTATACACACATAGACACACACACACATTTTGTCAGTGGGTAGTTGAGGTGTGAGCAGCCGCAAAACCGCTGGTGGATGGTGCCAGCAACACTCATTCGTCAAGCAGCCCCTCCTCCACTTCCTCCATCTCTCCTTCCCTTCTTCCCTAAATTGGAGAGGTGGGGTGGATGGTTGTCTTATCTGCTGTCTAGTGGGCGGTTACACAGAGTCCCACTGTCTCTGTGTCATGGTAAACACACCTTTACACACATTAAGGCCCCTTGACCACCCTGGAGCACTCGTTGGCCGACTCTTAAAAAGCCCACACAAAACAGTTATCTTTTATGACCTGCCAGAAAACGCTGGCTGTGGGGAGGCCACAGTGGAGCCTCACGGAGGAGGGACACGAGTTGTCACCCGACTGCGTCTGTCCTGCTGGAACAGGACCAACACATTTACAGTAGAGTCTTAAACACCCGACTTTAATTAAAAAATCCTTGTTTCTCTTTCTTTTAGTCGCTTTGTTTTTCTTTCATACATTTGGTTTTGATGAATATTTAATTTACTGTTTCATGCACCAAGTCAGCAATGACTCTTGAACATAATGGATTGCATAGAACTTACTTCTTTCCCCCAATTCTCAGATGTTTTACTACAGATGTTCTTATTCTCAACTTTGATTTTGAATTTTAACTGAATTTGGATTCACATGCTGGAATAAGTTAGGATCCATTTTTTCTTCTGACCAGACACTTAATATTGTGTGTATGTCTGTTGCCCTGCCTGGTGGTGTGGAGGTCTGTAATGGTAGGGGGCAGTAATATGCAGATACACAAGAGGAGGCAGAAGCAGCTCCCAGAATACATGTTGTTTTAATCAATATTTTAAGGCTGGTTATGCACTTATTTGAGAGTGGACAGTAGTAATAGAACAGCGAATGATGGGATGTCTTAGGTCTTCAGCCTGATGCACACTGGGGCCATTGTGACACATGGACAGAGCTTTAACCCCTGAGCCACAAGAGGCTATGCCTGTTTGTGATACATAACAAAACATCCAATTTACATATAAGAAATGGGTTAATTAACATAGTATTAAGGTATTCAGATATTTCACAGGCACAGTTTAAGACTTTATTGCAGTTTTTCCTGATTTCGATCCTGTTTTGATTTAAAAAAAAAAAAAAAGTGCTATAATGATTTGTTTTCTTTCTTTAACTAACTCAGTTTGATCAAATTTGTGTTAGGAAAGGACAATTCTCTGATCACCCGGTCCTCTTACGGAGATGGCAACTTCATTGCCCCTAGAGGGATTGTGTCTCTGCAGTCAGGGCGTGCTGAGGGTCAGCACTGTAAATCAGTACGCTAGGGTTGGTCATTATATACGGCCTTCACTCCCCTAACTGGTGTAGAGGCAGGAGCAGGAGGGAACCTACAAGAATGTCAGCTATCAATTCCTGCAGCCCTCCCTCCTGCTCATCTCATTAAAGTGCAGATAGATGGAGCTGGCTCCAGCATGTCCATCACAGAAGGACCATCAGGAAACTACACAGACATACTGACGGGTCAGGATGAGACGGAAAAGTTTTAGGTTAAGTTTTGATGCTGATGTTGGATTTTTTTCAGCTTAAATTAAACCAGTCTTTTGATCTCACAAGATAAATCAGGAAAGCATTGCATCAGGTGCAGATTTCCACATGGGCTCGAAGATGGTGATTTGATCATCAAACGTCAAGAAAATGGTAAGGCATAACTCAAGAGCCCACTTGCTAATTATGAAATGATTTAAGCAACCCAACATCCAATAGGATGAAACAATAAAGTTGGGACATTTATATTCTAAGGGTCAAAGGTCAATCTCTGACTCTGACCATATACAGTAAATACAGAGCTATATAACGGCAAGGTGCTGTATCTGGGATTTGATTTGGGCTGTTTTTTATAATTCACTCAAGGATGGCTCAGTTAGGTCAGAAATTATAAATGTTATTTTTAATAGCTGTCATAATCATGTGTTTAACATAATCATGAATATAAGATAAGGAAATCTGTCATTAAGGGTGTTTTCAGTTGTCGATGATGTGGGTCAAGCAATTCCTAATAGTTGCTTTATATAACCCTCCGTAATAAAAATGGTATTAATACATTTTATATACAATTTTTTTTGTTATATTGACATTGAGTTCTTTTGGGTTCCAACAAATGATTTCATTATATTTTTGTCCCATATTGTATGGAATGTTTTTCAGTTAGGAGGAAAAGCACTCGACACTTTCTAGTTGATGAATGTACTGCATGTTTTCTATTTCATTATTGTCCTTACAAGGAGCATTACTCAGAAACCCCACTTACATGTTGAACCACAGATATATATTTTATTAATCTAAATGTTTCAATCCCTATGTGACAAAGCACTTCACGACCCACAAATATTTTATTTTCCAGTATTTTTGTATTATTTTGGCCGTGAATAATGAATAGTCCTTTGACCTTTTTGATGCTTGTCCACTGGCAACAATCTTTCCAGATAATAACCCCAGATATCCGTAAAGCTGGGGCCTTCACTGAAGGACTCTCATTGTAGTGATGTGTGCATATGGATGCCGTACAACCGCGGGGAAGAGCGGACTGCCTGTGTTGGTGTATCATATGGGACAGGCGGTGTCATACCAGGGCCTTAACAGGCCTTCTGATCGTCCCTGTAGAGAATAAGAATGAGGGGAAGGTCTGACTTCAACATGTCCCCAGGCCCTGAGTATAACTGGGAAGCCTGCTAGCGGAAGCTGGTGTGCCTGTTTACCATCTTACCAGGGGTCCCCGCGGTTGGCAGCAGCGCCTCGTCTGCACGGACTAGAAATGTCTTGTGAGTACGGGCAAACACGCTGTGAAGACAAGAATATGGAAGCTGACAGAAATAAACGCGGGTTGGGGGAGAGGCGAGAGGCAGAGAGGCGCAGGGAGAGGCAGCGAGCGACGGGGGTCCCAAAGTGCTGCAGAGATTGTGCTGGCATGGTGGCCAGAGGCCTTTCAGTGGAGTGGGCACCACTACCTCTCCCCTCTCCCTCTGAGGAGCTGCATGCTGGTGCTCAGATGCCGGGAAGTGTGTCTGACACACAGATACACACAAACACACAGGCAGACGCTAGTGTGGCGTCATCGCCTGCATGAGCTCGCCATTGTGTTTGTATCCAACTGCGTGTGCCAGTGTCTATGTGTGTGTGTGTGCACTTTAAATCACAGAGAGGATTTATGTATTTAGTGGTGTGCTTGTTTGTGTGTACAGTCACTTATTATTGTGTTACCTCAGATCGTGGGACCACAACATCACTTAACTGATGAGATTTCTGAAAGTACCAGCAGGGCAACCTGTGCAGGATACATAACAGACATGATGTATGTGTGTGTTGGTAAAGCTCGATGTGAGCTGTATGTTGACATAAACTAAATACAGGAGCACAGAGATACTGCAGCAAATACCAAGGCTTTGTCCAGAGTCAAAACTTGTATGACGGATAATTTCTGTCTAATTATTTCAAAACTTAAAAAAATGTATTTCTTTATAAATCAGTTAAAGGAATTGTGTTTGAGCAGATCAGCCTCAATTAGCCACGTTGTAAAATGTTTTTACTTCTGGGTGGAAATGTCAGCACATCCTGGATTAACTCGTTTATTTTCCCCGGGGGCTAATCCATTCCAGTAGCACGGCGGCTCATTCTGAAAGAATTAAGGAGTTTGCTCAGCGTCTTTACAACTCTGTCTTGTTTTGCTCTTTTGTTTTCTTTACTCTTGCACTTCACCTCATTCTTCATCCCGCCTAATTCTTTTTCTTCTGCCACTCCCTTCTGCCTTGAAGAGCAACCTCGCTTGAACCTTAAACAGTAAGACAAATAAAGAGAAATTCTCTTGCAGAAAACAAACAAAGAAGTGTGAGACAAGTGCTGATTAAAAAAGAGAGTTACATGGGGACGACTGCTGAGAAGTTCAGGACACAATCAAACTCAGAAATGCAATTCCTCTCTACCTCGCATTCTGTTTCTTCCTCTTTCCTCCAACCTTGATTTTCCTCCCTGCTTCACCCTCAGTTTGGGGGGGATAGAGCA
Organism: Limanda limanda; assembly: GCF_963576545.1. Classification (NCBI taxonomy): domain Eukaryota; kingdom Metazoa; phylum Chordata; class Actinopteri; order Pleuronectiformes; family Pleuronectidae; genus Limanda; species Limanda limanda. The sequence goes on along the minus strand of NC_083636.1, from coordinate 33,778,347 downwards.
GGTCAGAGGTTTGGGGCTAGGGTTATGGCGAGCGTAGCGGCGCCTGGGTGCTGCAGATGCAGTAAAGCGATTCTGATTTGTGCCCACAGCCATCAGCGTCACTCTGCTGGGCTTGTCAGTCTGTAGGAGCATCAAAGCGCGCTGTCCGGGACTGCTGTCACTAGCAGTAATAGATATCATTTCAAAACCATTGGACCTGCCCATTGTGTCTGGCTCGGGCCAGTGGCTGGGGCCCACCTTGGCCACGGTTGGATGGGCCTACTCCGCATGCCGCACACAGAGGCCCCGGCGCCGGGCTTAACTGTTGGGTCACGGTCTGATATGTAGACATTCATGGATGGTTAACTCAGTAAATGTGTTGATATGGCCGGGGAGCTGCAGTGAGTGGATGGTTTAGAATATGTTCGGGCATAAGCACTGTCATGTGAGGTGGGTTTTACAAGTGTAGGAACGATTTAAGGAAATTTGCGGATAAATGCACTGACGTTTGATTTGGCTTGTGTCTGGTCGGGTTGGGTCGCTGCTTCGACTGCGAAGGCGTCATTGGCGAGCGCACATTCCGGGTCACATGTTCCTCCTGCACCAATCACAGTCTCTGCCCAGCCTCTAATGGCCATTAACTACCCAGCTGGTGGTGCAAATAATCTGACATCACAAGTGTCACTCTGCATTAAACCCACTTTACGTCAAGACTCCATCTGAGATAGTCAGACTCTCTGTAGCTGTGTGTGTGCGTGTGAGTGAGAGAGTGTGCACGTGAGATTTAGTGCGTGTGCATTTTTGAACATAACTGTGTAGTCATGTGCCTCTGTGTGTGTGTCAATGCTCTAATTTGAGCGAACCATGTTTTGCCATTGAGGATGTTCTGTCCACCTGTGCAAATAGCCACTGCTTTTGTGCACCTGCACCTGCACAGCGTATACTTGTGAGTGTATACATGTGTGTATTTGTATTAATTTAGATTGCACGCAAACTGTGTGCCTGTTCACTCTCATCTTGTCTTTCTCATTGTTCCGTTGTTCACGTCCAGTGCGAGCACCTGTCAAGCACACATCCATTCATACAGCGGAAGCACAGATCCGACCCTTTGAGAAGCCTGTTGTGGTCGCGTATGATTCTTACCTTGATGGACTACAACACCATTAGCCTCATCTGAGCTGTTTGCACGACACAGTTACAATGGCCACCGTAGACTCCCAAAAGAACTAGGGCATCCAAAGAGCACACGACACCGTCTGCTTACAGAAAACTGTAACAATACGCCCCGAGCAAATAACAGGGTCATTTATTGCATTAGCCAACTTTATAATTAATGGAGCACTTACATGTTGATAAGCATTCTAGGATGTACAGAGTATCCAGTTTCACACTGGTGCTAGTGTGCACACCAACCCCGTCTATGAGATGTGCTCCCAGGGCAACATATGTGCTGCCCGGACTTTGCTCTTCAGCTTTGATTCCAAGAAAAACGACATTCTTCAAATGCACAGAAGTCACAGAGAGCTGATGGATGATGAGCAGAGAAAGAGCTGAAATTCAGACCAGCTTCGTTTGCTTTGTCTGGATATCATAGGATAGTAAAACTGACAAATGGTAAAGAAATATTTTCAACAAGAGCTCATAGGTCTCTATCCAAATATAAGGCCAGGATGTAAACAAATCTGAGAACATTTAAAAAAAAAAAAAAAAAAGAATTAATGCCCATTTCTATTCATGTTTTTATGTGAATATTTGTTCACTATGTTATATATTTTTTTTAAAACAATCAGCTGGTGATTCTGAATCTCTAGTTGTCTGCCATTACAACCATTGCAGAAGAAGAAGGTGTAACAGAAACATATTATTAAAATGTCGTTTTATGTCCTTTTTGTCAATATAGATACAGGTTTCGTGTACATTTTCACATTATTTTTTAATTTAACCGATGCTAAAAATAACATATTGCATATTACAACATTTAAATCCTAAAAGCTAAAATGTATAATCCAAATTGAAGACATAATTCTATATTTAACACATAAACTAATGCTTAAAAGGCGAGATTATTTAAGATTATCTCAGGCCATGTTTTTATGAGGTCACTGGTTTACATGAGGAGGAGGTGTCTCATAGCTGCTCCCTGGAGAGAGATGTGTGAACGAGTTCCAGTGAAGAGAGAGAATGACAACAAGACAGACAGAGAAAGGGATGGACGGAGGAGGGAGAGAATAGCAGAGAGAGAATGGAGATCAACAGTAAGTTGACAGAAAGTGCTTACGACGCACTGCCACTTTGCCTCATCCCTCCCCCCCCTCATCCCTCGCCCCCCCGCCCTCCTCGCCCCCTCCCTCGTGCTCTCGTCAGCTAATTATCAGGAATTAGAATCTTCGTTCACACCAGTGGTGTCAGGTTGCCTTAGCTTGATCTGTCAAGGCCCCTCATGACTGGGTGCTAAACTCACGACAGTTGATGAGTGCGAAGCCCGCCACAGCTAATTGTAAGTGAAAAGCTGGACAGGACTGACAGTGCAGACAGAGAGAAAAAAAAACGAGAGGAGAGAAGATGGAGGGAGGGTGTCTTTGTTTGAGGACGGATGAAGGAGGGAGGTTTTTGTTTGTGTTTTGCAGGTGGGAAGAGGGTGGCATGGGGAGCTGGTGCCGGTGGTTGATGAGCGGCTGGGGGTGTGAGAGGGGGGGGAGATGGGAGGGAGACACAGAGGGTCCTGAGGGCACTGAAATATGCTCAGCAAAGGAAGAGGGGAAAAAAAAGATGGACGAGAGGGAGTAAAAGAGTAGAATGAAGCCAAGTGTGAAAAAAACAGGTAGGTGTGATGGAGGAGGACAACAAATCCTTTCTTCCAGGGCATGTCGCCCAAGATCTTGCTCATCAGCCCTCATGGCCTGTCACCACCATCGGTATGACAACATGGAGGCTGTGTGTGTGTGTGTGTGTTTACATATTATACAGTTACATTTTTCAGTATATGCAGGAACCACATGCTCCAGCAGAGAGGCCTGTGACATATGTCCGTGCATTTGCATTTTTTCTGTGCATGTGTCAAGGACATCATTTGCATTTTAGTGTGGGTGTGTGTCCAAGCATGTATAAATCAATAAATTAATTTATTCCACAATATCAATATTACACCTCCTTATATTTAAAGAAATATATCAAACATTATAAAGGTGCATCAGCAGCATATTTAGGAATTGTCCTCATCTGTTGGACATTTTTTTTTTGTGTCTTTGGTGTGTTTCTCTGCAGATGTGGCGTTGTGCGAGTGCATCCACGTCTTTGTGTGCCAGTTGGCCTGCTTTGAATGTCTCCGAATGTAATCTTAGGTTAAATGCTTACTTGCCACACCAAATTAAGTGTGTCACCAGCAGAGAGAGGGCGTGATGTGGGATGATGGGAGGTTGTCACCTGTCTCTTCGGGGCATCTGAGTGTCTGACGGTGGCAGAATCCACTCTCATCCCACTGTCAGTCGCCGAATAAATAAATAAATAGTTTTCTAAAAAAAATACACAAATCCTCAAACGCAGACTTTGTTTTTATCTGAATATTACATCAATTATTTTTCATCCCTGAATTAAAGATAAGACAATAGATTGCAATTTATCATTTAAATACAATTTAGACTTTTTTTTTATTGTTTGTCATGAAATGTTACAGTGACATTATGATTAAGTCAACAAATTAGACTTTAAAAGTTTATTTATTTCAAAAATGCCTATTTTTATTTAGATACTCTGCTTTCTGTTTTTAGATTTCTGAAATTCCTGACACACAAGCTGGAAACTTACCTCATCCGAATAATACAATTTCAGGGCAAGCAAGCTGTGTGTAAACAAAGAGAAGACCAGGTATGTGTTCCTCAAAAAACAAAAAATATTTCCCTCACTCGCTGTGAAAAGTACGAGAAGGGAAACAAATATTTTTTTCAAAATCAACAATATTTATTTTTTATTATCAAAATGTATTTTAACCCTCTACAGAATTGAAGAGTGTTAATTGTCATGATAATTCATTGTTGTGTTAATGATTACACCCATTATCTTATGAATCCGGAGGAGCTGTTGACCTTCCGTTTATGTGTTTGCTCGAAAGCTAAACAGGCAGCCACCAGGATTCAGCAGTCAGCCAACAGCCTCCACTACAACGGTGCTTTCACCCACTTGAAGGCTGGAAACAGCTTCTTTTTTTCCAGCTCGTGTAGATTTGTGTGGATTAGGCCGCAGCTCTACGGCTGAGGGGTTGGAGGGACTCCGCAGAATAGGCCAGGAAGCTGTTTGGAATTGGATGTTGTTCCTCCCCTCTCATCATTACCGTCAAACCCTCACAAAGGCCCCAAATCTCCCAGAAGCTTTGAACCTGTGTTCGGAACTGAAAGACACGTCCACTAGAGGGTCTTTCCTTAGTCTCCTTTTTACTGAAAGGAGGAGAGAGAGAGGGAGAAACAGAGGGCGAAAGGAGCTTTAGAGCCTAATTTTCCTTCCAGCTCTCCCTCCTTGGTTTTCTTCCGGCCCTGAGCCACTTGTTGGAGGAAAAGGCAAATTTCTGGAAAAATTCCTAGAGTTCCCCCCACCACCCCCCCCCTCCCAATCAACCAGAGCCCTCATCCCCTATTTCATGGCAGAGAAGGAGAGAGCCAAAGAGCGGAGGGGACGCATGGTTAAAGGAGGGGACAAGAAAGAGGGGTCTCTGGAGACAGCTGCTGGAGAGGTTAGTTAGAGATTTCCAGCCATTAACTTCAGTCCGAGCCAGTTTGCCCACTTGAAGCAGACAAGGGCCGGGGGTAAGCCAGAGGCCCAGAATGAAAGGGGCCGGGACCCAGCTTGATCTCGTGGGGAAATTGTTTACAAGTGGAACCCCTCAAATCCACAATGGAGCGGAGTGCAAGAAAGAGGGACGGGGAGAGGAATGAAAAGAAAAGGGTGGAGGGACAAAGGAAATAGTTTATTGAAAGAGTGAAACAAATCTGCCAAAGGACAGGAGCAAAAGTGAAAGAGCAAGGAGCGAGAGTGATTAAGGATGGACCAATGAGGGCCTCGGACAGGCGTTGTCTGTGTGGTTGTGACACAATAAGTGGAGGACCTATGGAGGGCAGGGTGGGGGTGGGGGGTGAGGGTCTCTTTCTCTTTTCAAAAGCAGGATAAACACGGAAATAAGTCTGTAATCATTTCCAGAAATTGCCTTCCTCTTTCGCGTCTCCTTGCCGGGGCCGTCGACTCGCCTCCGTTCATTAGCGGCCAATGGGCCTGATTAAAGATAGTTCCTTGTCCCACAGAGAGAAACAGGCAGAGGATCTTCAGGTCAGGCTGCTGTGAACCCCAAGCGATACATCGGGTAGGGTCTGTGTTTTTACTGCCATCCTGGTTTACACGTGACAATCAGATGCTACAATTGCACTGTACTGTAAGAGCACTAGTAAGATCCCCATGCAAAATACATATATGACATATATGTTTATTAAAATGATTATCCATTGAATAATTCCTTAAATCCCTGTATGTCACAAATCATGAGAACAGTTCGTCTTATCTTATCTGCTTCACATTTGAAATGTGGATTGTTAAGGGCCCAAGGACGTGCTATATTGAATTTGGTAAATTTTAGTAGGTTTAATATTTAGAAACTTATATTTATATACAAGTGGTAAAGCACTTTTCAGTGTAAGTGAAGTTGTTGATGGCACATCCACAGCAGCTGATTCCCCAGTTCTGGGTTCTGCATACTGAGTCAAGTTTCACAGGACTTTGAATCAACACTGCACACATTCCTTCCAATGAAATACATTTATCATAAATCATAAAAAGATGTCAACATCATGCATGTTCTAAATGGTATTGTGACACTGAAATAGAGATACCGACATAACCTTGATCGCCTCTGAGTGTGGAACATTTCCATTCAAGCCTGAGCTGACATTCGTGGAAACGATGAACTCACCACACGGACGTCTGAATTGTATAATCCATTAATGAACTATCATATCCTTCCCTCCCTCTCTCTGTCCTGTAGCTCTGCGGCTATTCAGGCTTTAAGGATTCCAGTGCTCACTGCAAATCTCACTGAGTTAAACTTAATGAGCTTTTTGCTCAGTCAGACGTCCCAGTGGAGAATCTCTGACCTTGTCGAGATGAGCCAGATATTGTCTTTGCAGCGTTTAAGTGGTTTGTTTTTAATGGCGCAAACAGTCAAGTGCAAATATGAATTTGTGTCCTCACATATAAGCGTGCACACCACTAATCACATTCAGAGGAAGCTTGGGTGGTTTCCATTTCGTAAAAGTCTTTTTAAATGCAGGGAATTTGAAAAATCGTTAGAAATTTAAATTGGTACCATCGATAGTCTATTATTTACTTGTATCCCATTCTGGTAAAAGGTTGTTATGTTTTTCCACACCATTATTGCTTGGACATATTATAGTAATATAATATAATTAAGATTTACAATGATCTTAGTAATAACCTTGTATCATCCACATGCACTGTTTTTGGAATAATTTACATACGTCCTTATGTTTTTAAAAGGTTGCATTTAAGATCGTTGCGTGCCAAAGCTACATTTCATTGTTAGGTGACCTAACCTCACCCTCAGAGTTTAGGTAATGATGACGGGAACAAACAAGGAAGTCAGGTGACGTGATGCAAATCGTGAAAACGTCTTCATAGGAGGACGATACTTCAGATGGATCGATTGATAAAGAGACTGCTATTCTCATTTTTTTTTAAATCAAAGACTTTACCACAACTTTAACGTCATGTTTATTATTGGAACCAAGATCATGACTCGTCCTCTAACCTTGAGGAAGTACTTATCTCAACTGAAACCACAATCTTTGCCCACGCCAGTTTTAGTGCGGCGACATAACCAAACTGTTCCGTGAGCTTCAACCACATGTTTATTAATGTAATGATACCCCTGGCGATGAGGGCACGGTTTCAGGAGACACTCCCATGAATCGTGTCAGAGGCTCGGCACAAACACCCTATATGGCTGCTCAGGTTTGAAGACTTGTTGATACAGAATCATTTTCACACGTCTAATCGTGGGAACCAGTCATGCAGGCTCTCTGATTGTATGCGTGAGCTCTAAGTGCTGATCAATGACATCATTAGAAAAAACTAAATGTTGGAAAAAGGGTAGGGAGTGAGTACAGAGGTAAGAGAACAGTAGCTCAGTCGCTTCTACGTGGTTTGTTTGTCGGGTTTCTTGCTGTCTCACGTTGAAATGAAGTGCATATTTCTCTCATTTTCGTCATTTATATGAACTCTTGCGGACGGCTGGCCATTGCTTTACGCTTAAATCCTCTAGAACCATGAATCTGCACCAATTTCCTATTGAAAGGGAATGAAAAACAGTATAGAGGAAAAGGTAGAAAGAGGAATAAATCAACGCCGTGGTGAGAAATGGTGCCAAGTACAAAAAAAAGATAATAAAGAATGAACGTAACCTAAAAGCAAAAGTCTGGTCTGGTCTGGGCAGATGGTGAGTTGTGGTAGCCTTTCCATGCCCGGGGAGGAAGTGTTTGGGTTTTATTGGTTTCATATGACACGACAGAACCTTTTTAAGATGTTGTAGACGCGCTGGTAAAAGAGCAGTCTGCCCACCCCTGCATTAAGTGCCCCTGTGATCTCGGCCATATTTATAGGCACTGTCTTATGTCACATGGCTTCCATTTCTTCACTTGTTGGGACCCCCTGTGGCTGCTTTTACAAGCACAGGTATGAAGAGGTCAAGAGCAGTGGCCTGGTCAGAGTGGAGATGAGGGTGAAGTCCATTTCTTTCTCTTTTCTTTACTTAATATGTATGTCTGTGTTTTTCCATGATAGGACATGTTGGTTTTAAATCTGCAAACTTTATTTAAGATGTTTTTATTTCATATAAGTTAATTATTCCATAAACTGAATGAAATGGGCATTCAATTTCCCAAGATAAACGCTTTAAAGTCTCAAAAACGTTCATGTTGTTTGTTCTCACTCTTCCATCACATCGCTGGAGGATGAACAGACGTGTCTGTAATTCTTTAACCGTAATTCTTCTTCTGTCATAATGTTATTATAAGTGGTGTCAGGTAGCTACAGGTGTGGTTTACCTGATCTGCAAGACAATGGCAGCTTTCATCTTCAGATCAACTGACAGTTTTTTTCAAAAGGAATCGGTTTGACTTCTGGACGGAAAAAAAGAGGTTCAGTGAATTGACTGATGTTTTCTCACCTCTGCGGAGGAAGCCGTGCTGGCGGGCGAAGGTGCCGACAGTTAAGAGCCATCAAAAGACGTGATTTTGATTTATGACTTTTATTGTTCTATCAATAACATTCTGAGTCCGTGATGTCACTGAATAGACAACAGTCGCACCCTGGAATGCCTCTGCGGTAGGAGGCAAGAGCGTGAAGTTTATAGATATAATTACAGTGCAGTGAGGCGGAACTAAATACTTTTTTATTCATGTCATTTAGTGGTGACGAGGTTACAGCCCTGTTCAGTAAGGTGCACATCCTTATTTACTGTTAGCTCTATCTTTGAGCAAAGCTGTCATTGAATTTATTTAGAAAATTAGACTACTAATAGGACAGGGACACTTCAGGGGCCAATCAGATCTCAGCCGGGGCCACAGCCAAGAAAAACGATCAACACACAAAAAAAAAGAATTCTAAAACAAACCGAACAGAAAAGCACAGAACGGACACAGAAACATAAAAGCAGTGACGGTGAGGATAATGACTCCAAGCCGCAATTTTAGAGCAATCTGACTGGTGGTTGTTTCGATATCTACCACAAAAGGAGATATTGATCAGTGACTGAGAAATCAACGTTGTCATTCTTGTTGTAAACCAAACAAATCCTTGTCTGCTCCTGCTCTTCTCTGTCTCTCTCTCCTCTCATCTTTCTCCCACTCTCTCGGATGCTGCATCTCTCTCCATCTTGGCCATGTGGCGCGGTGTGTTAGTTTTAGTGGGCACTAAAAACACACTGTTAAACACAGTTTTAAAAGTTCCTAAAAGCATTTTTCCCTCTCTGGGGCTGGCACTTTAATCTACTCTCAGGTTTCACATGCTGTACGGGCACACCTGGGGAGAGGAATGAAATAAACCGGCTTCGAGCGCTCCCACGCATCGGAGGCTCCTTGTAAAAATAACTAAGAAGGAGAAGACTAATCAGATTTATTGTTTTAATCATAGAGGGCGGTGTCTCTCTCTCTCTCTCTTTGTGCATAGGACTTTATGACCTCTGAACTATTCGGGCTAAGAGTCCTGAGTGCAGCTCAGATCTGAGAGACAGAGATAAAATGGTTCATCTCAGTGGCTGCTGCTTGTTCTTCAGTTCATTGCTTCGTGATGACCGATACCCAACAGATAAAGAGAATTGGACGTTCTTTTGAAGTCACGTCATCAAATCCAGGTTGTTTCTTTGACTTGTCATAATGTAATGGATGTGGTTCAGAGGGAATGAGGTCAGATCCAAATGTGACGCGGCTCACAGAGAGGAGGCTCTCTCTTCTTTCTACTGTCTCATAAAAACAACTTTCATTTGCACTTTTTTTTTTACAGTCACGTATGTGTTCTGGCAAACATTTGAAAGGAGGAGGAAGATGCTCTCTCTCTCTCTCTCTCTCTCTCTCTCTCTCTCTCTCTCTCTCTCTCTCTCTCTCTCTCTCTCTCTCTCTCTCTCTCTCTCTCTCTAGTGGTGAGGACAGTGGTTCCAAGAGGACGAGGCTGTGGGTCAGTTCACTGGAGTTCAGATTCTCCATAAGGTCAAAGGTCATGTTCAGGAGGGATAGAGGTGAGTTGTGTGGAGTTTTAAGAACTTCTTTTTATCTGGTGTCACTGGTGAAGTGTTGGGGGGGGGGGGGGGGGAGTCCCTTTAAACTAAGGGGTCTCCCAACAGAGCAGCTGTGAAGAAACATACTCATCAATATTCATGGGGAGGAATGGGGAGCCGGCTTTGAACTGCACTTGGCTGTGAAACTTTCGGAGAGACTCTTCAGATGCTTTCAGACTAGCACTGAACTTTTTCTTATAATTTTCCACCTGTGCTGTATGTGAGAATTCAGACTTTTTCCGTTACTTTTCCATTCGGGAAATGTCCAGATGAGCTCATAAGAAAATACAGCAGGAAAATATTGGGAGAATTCAAATTTCTTTCACTCACCAGACGGATGCAAAACTGAAACAAACAAATGTCCTTGGAAGATAAGAGCCAGCGCCAGTGGGGATGTGCTTTAGACGAAAACAAGAGATTTTATTAATTCTCTGTGTCGTGCAATCTTCGTGGCAACACACCTCGCCTGCAAGTTCGGGACATTTTCCTGTTGTTGTGAATGTATCTGACAAAGACAAACTCCCATTTTCCAAATTTCATGTCCGAAAACGGCTTTAGCAAAGTATTGACTTGTTAACTTCCGATCATAAATCCCCAACCCTTTGCCACAGGAATCACTTTTTGCACTCGCCCTCTTTATGACATGATTAAGAGATGAAACATCAGTCATGAAAAGCCACCGACAATTTTAATTTCTTCTGCACTGATCTCCAGACAGGCTTGAATGGATTATAGATATATCTTGCTCGACATGTAAAAGTCCCTCATTGGTGCTTTAGCAACAAAGGTTTTTATTTACTGTTTTGGTAATTGTAATCGGGACCAATCCAATCAAAGCCATGAGCCATACCGCTGCTTTAATTTTCTTTTTTGGGGAGTTGATTGTCTTAAATTTTCGAGGACAGGTTGATCATCCCGGCCGAGAATGGCAACATCTGTGTAATGAATAGCATTTCTGCTAAGCTTTAATGATTGGATCTGGGAATCAAAGACTGGGCACTTCACCAGTCGCTAGCAGCTGTGCATACTGTACCGCACAGTGAGGACAAATCCTACATTTGGGGGAGAAAAGGGGATTAGAACTCAAACGATTATTCTATAAGGCTGAATGAAAACGAGTCTTTAGCCAGGGAAGTGGATTTTCCGAGGCAACAACTTCTTCTGCCTTAAATATCTGAGAAAATTCTTGTATAAATGTGTATTATGCTACATCGGATTAGTGGGATAAATTCACTATAAAGAGTTAAACTGCACAACTAGTTTCCGATAAAATGGTACCCTCTCTGTCTTAGCTTCAGGTCCTGGTACTAGCCTTCGTTTCGCAGAATCTGATCCATATTTATCAAGCAGTTTTTCCATACACTGTTTTGGAGGATAATGGTTTTAATATGATGGAAGATGGTGGTTTCTGATCCTTTTGAGGGAATTTAAGCCGAAATGATAATTCAGAAACAAGAACACCAATGTTTTGACTAAACCCGAGCTAAGAAGCAATAACGAAAAAAATGTCAAAACTGACCCTCCTCACCTCTCTGCAGTGTGCAGGGGTGGTAGTGACAGAGAGGGTGGGTGTGTAAAGAAGTGATCCCCCTGTCACTGATCACTGCAGATGGGATTAGTTCAGGATAGATCAGATTAGGGATTGTTTGGGAATAAACATTCAATATGAAACTAATCCTCGCAGATTTCTGTGGACCTGTAACTTAATGGGAGGCTCGCAGAGGAGACGAGAGGAGAGGAGAGGAGATGTGTGGGTGACATGATGACTGTGTAAAGAGAGGAACACAGGTGCCATCCTGTGCCAGTTCTTGAGTCACTCTCTCAAGTATAAATTATGGTCAAAATACTACAATTTCTTTCTTTTCTGTTTTTTGTTTTTTTTTAGTTTCTTTTTGATAAAATAAATTATAGGTACAGTATATTTGATCATAATTCATACTTGAGACAGTGACTCAAGTATGAGTCACTGACTCAAGTATGAGTCACTGTCAGCAGATATGTGTCATCACTACCAACAATTTTCTAAAACAGTCTTGAATACCACACACGCACACACACACACACACACACACACACACACACACACACACACACACACACACACACACACACACAAAGGTAATGTCTACTGGAGACGGAAAAGATCTCCTCTTGGCCTGAGGTCCAGCATTTCATCCAGTTCTTCTATTGATGGAGTACTAAGCCTCTCAATCCCAGATAATTATTGAGACACTTGACAGAATAATATAAACAGTCGTCAAAGTTTAAGGTTATTACTGGAGAGGAAGAGTCGAAAAAACAAAAGGAAATCATGCTTAAAATGACAGAAACAACCTCTGAGAATTAACTAATGTGTACTTTTACTTTTTAATTTGGTCCATGTCCTATCCACAAACATGAAGGAGGCAGAGGTCAAGATGCTTTGGCCTCACTTCAGCCGACATGTCGTCCATCTTTATATGCCGTCTGAGGTTTGATCCAATTGGAAGATAAGGAAGTGATGATGAAAAGACTGAGGTGGTACAAGAGAGAAAAAGTCAAGCCATCCACTCAGGACAAAACATCAATATTTATTTTATAAGTGGCATAAAATCATGGCAGCAGCAGTGTCCTTAGCCTCACAAGCTTTTCCAATGATTTGTCATTATTTGCACGAAAAAACGACACAAAGAGTAAAAAGATTGACAAGTCGATCGCAAACTGTGATGTCATTTACAGTCTTTCATGGTCACACTTTATAAGCTGGCTGGGATCCAGGTCCAGCTCAATCAAAAAAAGTGTTGGCTCTCAGGCTGTTGCAACCTTTCTCATCGGCCTCTGTAACCTAAACACTCGGAAATGAAATTTGTAACTTGCTGAATTAAAATGGACCGGCCAGCTCACGTTCTGAGGCTGCCGTCACACGCACACAAACACACACACACACACACACACACACACCCTTTGAATCAATTCCTGTCTCCGCTATCAATCCATATCTCGATCGTTGGGCCTCCTGATGTGAATAAACTAGGATATAAGCCCAACAGCAACCCAATACTTTATATATTTCACCGATGTCAAAGTGTCAGAGAGAAGTGCTGCTCGCTGGCACTTGGCAAACCTCTCCTCTCCTTCCAGGCCAAGTCTGTCTCACGTTTCCTTTGCCTATCGATGTACGAATGTGTGAGGATAAAAAGTTTAGCGACCTGTCGAACGCGATGCTATTTTCACTCCATGATCGTGCATTTTCCGCAAAATAAATTCCCTGGATAGACGACCGAAACTATCCGTTTCCCTGCGAATCACCTGTTTCGGTGGCATCACAGCAGCGATGTGTTCAATCAGTGGGAAATGGAGCTGGGTTCTTGTTCAACATGCAACACTAACGGCGGTATAGCGTCAGGTATCCAGCAAGTGTAATTACGAGTTTGTCTGATCTGTGTGAAAGCTCTTCCCGGCCACTTTCTCCCTCTATACCGAAGGCTTTGGCACAAGTGGCAGAGCGGGTCACTGTTTAATAATGAACAGGTCGAGCCGGCTGTAACGGATACATGCACCTGCTTTATACATCAGTCAATTACCTAATTAGAACTCTCCCTCAGGGGAAAGCTAATACCTCATCCTAGAGTGGGAGGACAACCCCTTCCTTGTGAACAGAGAGGCGCTCGCAAGACGAACGGATACCTGAACATGTGTGCGTGCGTGTGCGTGTGCGTGTGAGTGTGCGCATTGGCATGTAGTGGTTAGGAACAATAGAGAGTGGGGTCCAGTATTTCTTAGCACAGATCAGGTACCAAGGACACTCATGGGAAATGGCGCTCTACGCGACTGTGATCCAGTAACAAGCCATCCTCTGCCCAGCTCCTCGCACACGCTGATCTCTGCCCCTCGCCATTCATCCCGCCATGAGAAAGTGATCTATGCAAAGTTTACAGTGTAAACCTATATGATGGGTCGGTCCTGCTTCTTTCCAGGGGGCACAGATTAAATGGTAGGTTAATAGTCAGCGCCTTTCATGACGACCACTTCTTCTGCAGAGAAGATGTTTTGATGGTAAGTCTATGGGTTATCCTCGATCAACCTGGAGTCTGTTTATGGAGAATGATGCTGCTGATGAATTTTCAAATGTAATTTTTCAACATTTTCCATCAGTGTGACTGATGTGGAGGGATAGCTTCAGATATTTCAAAACAAATACAGCAGAAATGGGGCTACTCTGTGGGTAACGGTGTTATGCATGTATCTTGCAATCAAAGAATCATGACATATTTCCCATTAAACAGTAATAATGTAACTCTACTCAGCAGCAAAAGTATGTGATTGTTGCTCATGGCGCGAATAAGACCAGTTGGTGCATGTCTACGTGGCGGATCTGGGATTTTTCTAAATCAGAGGAAATAAAACAGGCACATCACTGTTTACTGTCAGTGCTATAGTTTTGAGCAAAGTCACACATCACTGAAAATCGTTAGATAGCTTAGAAATTAGAAATAGAAATAAAAATTCTTGACCGGTGTCATATTCATTGTTCGTATTATTAGTAAGTGAATAGTTTATAAAAAAGGACAAACAGAACAGGGGCACCTCAGGGGCAAATTAGAATTTAGCCGGGGCCAGTGCCCCCTTAGCCCCACCCCTGGATCCGCCCCTTGCATATCTTCTCTTTTGGGAAAGAAGAACCATTTCAAACCGCACCTCCAGCCCCTGCTTGCAACTGACATGCCCCTGGAACAACGTGTCCTGGACCAGGAAGCAAGTCGACCCCCCAAAATGTTTTCCACTGTAATCTGTAGATGCATTGCTGCAAAAGTAATCACATTACTTTCATGCTTTGCTTCGCAACTTTAAAGGCGACTGCACAAATGCAGGTTTTAAAAGATTTTCCAAATGGATGTATTCACTAGTACACAATAGGTGCCGTATCTGAGGTGTGGGTGTTTTCCTAATATGATCAAACCGTCTGCTTCCTGGGACACTTGGTTTTGCGTCGGCCACCAGCAGCTCGGAGGCAATCAGGGACACTTCAGCTGTGATTAAGTCACATACTTAAGGCCCTGAAGGGGGGAGAGAAAGGAAAGAGGGAATGAGTGATGAAGCTCTCACTTCATGAAGAGGGAGTGTACAAGGGTTGACCGTTCAGGATCACTAATGTTAGTCTATACATCCTCATATAGGTTTCCCTCGTGACCTCTGCCCCACCCGTTCCTATCAATCAGGCAAATGTAAAACTTGCACGCACTTCCCCGTCCTGAAGGCAACAGGGCTCCGTAAACCAACACCGACCCGCCTCCTCACCTGAGGTTCCTACTGCACAGCGAAATCAATCTTTGCTTATTAATAACAGCTACGGTGTAAATATCCGTTCTGCGAGGGAGATGGATGGAATTGAAAGAAGGAAAAGAGGACTGAGATTGTGATGGTGGTGCAGGGAGCAGGCGGGGTCACGGAACATGCTCCTAAAAATCAATTTTCACACAGGAGGACTATTAGGTTATTGAGAAGTGGGATGACTGGGTGTGTGCGTGCATGCTCACGTGTGTGCATGTCAGTGTATGTGCATGTGTGTGTGTGTGTCATTACTGTAAATTACCTCACTGTTTGTGTGTGTGTGTGTGTGTGTGTGTGTGCGTTTGTGTGTGTGTCTGTACTTAATGCAAATTACCTCACAAGTTTCAAGATTTTTGAGTTCTTCTTCATACCAAAACTTGACAAATGATGACTGTTACCTTGCAACCTATTCGTATGCAAGGCACCAATTACTTAAAATTCAACTTTTAGACATAGAATACACATTAAATGAAATAAATGATCCTCTCCGTCCAGTTTGACTGTTCCTTCCTCCTTCTGCTCTCTCTCTCTTTCTGTTTTTTGAGACACCATGCCCACTTCGGTGCGGTTGAACCAGAAGGGGAAAGCGCGGAATGTGTCCTGCCTCAGCAAGAAATTCCAAAGTGCTTGCCGACTCCATAGCTGCTAATACAACTAATGCAGTAATGTAAGGGCCAAGGCGATTAATGAGAGCGCTCTGCCCCTGACATCTCAGACACCCTAATGTTGCTGCAGTGTCTCCCTAGCCGTGCTTTAATCCATCACTGGTCCCTGTAACCCAATTATGGCCTGACACTTTACTTTTAGCCCCTCTGCCGGGTCCTTCACACACATCTATAAAAGGGCAAACACGGACAAACGCGCGCACAAACACACACACACGCACGCACGCTTAGACAAGGGTGTTTGAGCATCATCATACAAGCACATTTTACAAAAAACAAGAATAGACCTGATGGGACTTGATGCGCCCTCCCACGTCAGGTGGCAGGTGAGCTCACAGGACAGGACACTTTTGTTTATTTAGCTTGAACTGTGTTTTTATTGCATTTTTAAAAAAGAATTAACTTTCACCCTAGAAATCAGGACTTGCTTTTCTAAATCCAACTTCGCCCCATTTTCACACGTTTGATTCCCTGATGCGTTCCGTGATGCTGCTCTGAGGCTCTCGGCTCATCGTGATGAACTCTGATTACCGAGATTAACTAACTTCCTGTGTTTCTGTTGTCATCTCCATAAAGCCCCCTTCTTGTTATGATTGTAATCGGAGCATGATGCTACACTAACATGCTCCGTTCCCAGAGGTCCATCAGTGCTCTGTTTTAGCTAAGGGGGGGCGTACATATTGAATTTTTCATGAGGTCCCCCGTGCAACATTTATGATTCACCCTCAAGGCTTTAAAACAACACTTAACTCCCTATCCCACTAGCATAAGCCCCAACATCTGGAACCTACTGTACAGGAGGGCATCTTGATACGACGCAGGAACTGGAAGAGCAGCGCTGGACCTCCCGAAACCCCTCCCTCCCTCCCTCCCTCCCTCCCTGCCTCCATGCTTTCTCCCTGTCTGTCAGTTATGTCACATGCAGAGTAACAGCTCTGTCAATCAAGAGATCTATGCGCTCGCTTCCTCTAAATCAGGTGGATTGACTCTTTAAGAGTTACTGGAGGAGCCTACTTCCATTAGCCACTCCCAACTGCAAATTAACTTAAATGTACCCGCTCAATAAAGTTCAAGACAATCATTTGCATGTCAGTGTCCTTTTTTTTCTCTGAAGGCTTTTCCCAAACATACAGCTGACTCGTGCAAATCTCAAGATTGCTGTGATTCCGTTGCACTAATAACAATTAGCTAGAAAGCCAATCGCAAAGAGGAATTGGTTAATTGGGAGAGATATGCACTCTGATGTAAAGAAAGAAATATAAATAAACTTGAGAGATAACTAACTCCTTTATGTTTAATATACATAATCATAGGCTACCTGGTTACTTCCTACTGCTCTAGTTCTGTTAGTCTATGCACTGAAAAAAATAAAATTGTTGGACTTGTTGGAGCAAGGGTTAGATTGTTAATTGTTAAAATTGTTAAAATTAAGTTTCACTACTCATTGAGATAATTATTTCACTTGGTCGAACAAACTTCTTTTTTCAGTGTGTACTTTGCAAATGTACCTCACCAAAAACTGCTTTTAGTGTCAAATAACTGAAAACTGACAGAAAGCAAGATGTGGACATTAATGTTATTATGCATTCGTCAGGAAAATCGTATTGTTACTGTCAATTACGTTTTCCTAGACTTCAAGTTTTCCCCTTTTACTCCTCGGAGAAGGAGAGGTGTCACCGCTGGGTTATCTCACAACATAATTTATCATGTCCATATAGTTATAGGAAGGGTTGCACTGTAATTAATTATTCAATATCAACCTAGAGATGGAGGTCAGAGTGGTTCAGAATAATATGAAGGATCAGTCTATGCACACGTGAGGCTGATGCGGGTCAGAGTAAGCTGACCAGGCCGATGTGATGACAACAGGAAGCCTAACCTGTCTGCTTGAATAATGAAAAGACTGGGAATTATATCTATTTGTGTATCATGGTATTGGACAAAAGAGATTAACGCTGCTCCTCCTCAGTGCCGGGGAATCTACTTATGAAGGATTTGAATGAACACGGTGACTCGGTTTCCTCCGCTTCTTTCTCTCCTATCGTGTCTTTTTAATATACAGCCCAGGATCTCTGCCCAGTTCACTCCTCTCCAGCCCCTGGGCGTCTTCAGCATCAGATGTCATGCTGCCAGAGACAAAGTAAGTCAGACAAACACGTAGGCCGGACCTCTGAGGAGAACCTTGCCGAATGCTCAAGTGCTGTAAGTGCCCCGGAGTCGTCTTACAAGAAACACTTATTGCATTTTGTATTGAGCATGATGTTATGAAAAATTAATACCAGGGTGGTGTGCCTTCCTCTGCTTAGCGTCTCTGTGTGAGTCTCAGTGTCCATTTGTATGCATGTAAATGCACATGCACTGTCTTAGTGCCTATATTTATGTTTCGGAATATGCATCCAATTGAATGCAAGAATGTGGTTCCATATACAATATATCTGATCTTGACATCAGCTGCAATGGTTAATTGCAGTCATATGCGTATCATAGAGGTTTCCATCTCCAGAGACCTGGTGTTTTGGTGCAAGAGTTTATGATTCCCAACTGCACTATTGACAATAGTTGCTGTACAGACCTCCTTCCGTTTGGAGCATTTAGTGCATATATTGACTCGACTATTGGCAAAACAACAGTGAAAAATACTACCTTAAAGTAAATTGATTTGTATACGAAAACAAATGGCTGAAACTAGCAGATACACTGCCCTCAATCGAAGTTCTTTACAATAATGTATGTGAAACATATTGTGATATGTTACATATACCATGAACTCAACAGGATATCATGTTGCCCAGCCATTTCATGAGAGAACTTTAGCAATAAGTACGAGTCCTTTGAACTGAGCTCTTGTCAGTTTCCAGAGGAAAGCTCCCACTCATTTATTCCCTTTTTTCTATCCCATCTTTATTTCATTTCATTTTGGAAATTGACGCAGCTAACCTGTACTCTTTAAATCATGGTGGATTATTTTGAGGAGATCAAACGAAATCTCATAAAAACGGATTGCACATGAAAACAATGTTAAATGCAATATTCCTAAATTTCCAAATCTATGGTATTCAATGGGATTAGGGGATTTTTTTTAAAACAACCTTTTCCCCCCAAAGAACTTCTGCTGCTTAATTTTGTGGCATTAAACTCTTTATACATTCGTGCAGAACACCGTTTTCCCCTAGCCTTTGTGTGGAAACGCAGGAATTACCGAAGTGCATTTACTAGAGCTCCTGCCTATGAAAAATGTCACTAAGCTCTTCATAATTTATCAATATTTAAGGATAGTATTGAAGCCAAAGTAATAAACACTGAGTGCATTCTGCGCTGAGTGGCTGCTGTAATCAAAAGTTCATGTTTTCGATCATTAACAGCTGAGAGGATGTTGCTCTGACCCTGGTGGAGCAGTGGTCTGCAGCCCCTCAGGTGGGACACCAACACTTAAAAGAGTGCGTGCCTTTCGCTCAGCTGGTTCCAGTAGAAAAGGCCACAATATGATTTGTAGAAACCAGATTTAGGTAACCAGGGAGTGATTGAATAATAAATCTCCCAGCTGTTTATGACAAAAGCACTGCTTCTCTTCTCTTCTCTTCTCTTCTTTCCTCTTCTCTTCTCTTCTCTTCTCTTCTCTTCTCTTCTCTTCTCTTCTCTTCTCTTCTCTTCTCTTCTCTTCTCTTCTCTTCTCTTCTCTTCTCTTCTCTTCTCTTCTCTCCTCTTTTCATCTCTCGGGTCTTTCTAAAAATAGCCATCAACTCTCTCTGGACATTGATAGATGGACTGTGAACTCTTGACCCAGTGAAATGTAACAAGAAGGACTGGTAGCGCCACATGGAGTGTGTCAAAGGTCACAATGTTGTGTTAACAGCCTGCCTTGGCATTGTAGCACTGAAGGACACACAGAGGAGTTTACTCATGAATGTGCACATACAGCTACAGAAAAGTAGATAAGCTACACATATAATACCCAGGGCCAGTTCTTTTTATAGGCGACCAAGGTAGTTGGGTGCAGGAGGCACATTTATTCTAAATCATGATTGCAGTAAAAACATAATCAACAAAACAACATTTTAAATATGATAATAAAAAACATACGTTGCCCCCTGAACACTCAGCTACATTTTGACAACATGACGTGTTTCCGTTGGTATTGCAGCTTATTGAATGATATGATGCCTATGATTATTATCATTAATAATTGGTATTTCCCCCCTATTACGAATTATATGTAGGTCTTAGTCAAATTAAGTTTATTTGTATAGTTCTACCTTATATCTAGTAGAATAATGTGCTTAGGGCATTGATGTATCAGTATGGATTTACTGTATGTTATATATGAAATAGCTAAAGGTCACCCAGCACTGCAGCTGCCTCCAGTGACACACAGCCTGCAGGTGAAGCAACATCAAATTTCCGTCCATATGTATAATAACATTATTCTAATTTAGAAAAATAAAGGTTCTATGTTTTGCCCTGAAACCATTGTATTGTCTGATGTTTGTTGTTCTTACTTTCACGGGTCAGTGAGCGGTTGGTGACGAGACAGTCGTGTGGGGGTGATGTTGTGGTGGCGTATGGGGACATTTTATTCTGATCTCACTCAGGGCGCCAAAATGTCGAGGGATGCCCCCGATGAAGCCTGTTTGTGACGCAGACAGACAGCTAGCCATCGATCCACAGACAGGAAGTCAACTGTCTCACAGAGCTGGAGGTTAGAGCGGCTGAACTGCTGATCAGCAGATGTTGCATCTGGAAGCGGTCTGCGAGTATTAGAACAAGCCTCAGCATCAGTGCTTTACCTCGAAATCTCATCTTAACCTCTGCATAACCTGGTGTGTACCAAGAAACAGCACTGCTTCGAGCTTAATATCAACATCACTCTGCTCACACATTACAAATACAAATGCTAACATGCTTGTGTTCAGCAGGTATCATGTGCACCCTGTTCACAGCATACTTGCATGTTAGCATGAGAAGACTTCCCAATAAGCACCAGTACAAAGTACAGCTGAGGTTAATAGATGGGAGCAGTTTTTAGTCATAAACCAAAGTATTGGACAAGATGATGTGGCATCAGGGGAGCTTGGAAGTCGGAGGTATACTGGGAGCCATAACATATCCATACAAAGTTTCATGGCAGGCCGTCAAAGGTCCAGACATTTCACTAAAACCCTCATATATAAACCCACTAGTGCTGGTCAGTGATCACCAATCTCAGTAAGGTGAATTCTCTGGTAACCACGATTGTCAAGTGATGGTTTGACCCACTCCAGTCCCACCATCATGGATTAAAAACATGTAGAATCACAATCAGTTCAACTCAGTAAGTTTGGTTTAGCTGACTTGTTGATTTTGCTGTGGCAATGATTTATGCTTTTTGTATTGCTTTACTTTGAAAGCCATAATGGTCGGTTCATCCCAGAGGAGGAAGAAAGGATGGACTGACATGGAGCTCCCTGGATGGAGCTGAGGTTTTCTCATCACTTTGCCCCCGAGGTAAAGTGTAATAAAAATATGACATGTCAAACACACATAGTTAAATGCTGAGATAAGCCTCTGTCTATCCTTTGTGGTGTAATGCTCCACATTTAATTTATTATCTGTTTTCAGAAAATAACCAAAGGCTTGAGGCACTGGTAACCTCGCCTCCCCAGCTCCCACCACTACACACTCCTCAGCAATAATCTTAATGACCCTCTCCTCTGCGTTTCCTCGCTTCCTCCACCCCTGACCCCTCCCCTCTTTCCGTCCATTCCCTCTCCCAGGTTACTTCCACCACAGCGGAGACGACCAAACACACCCCCTTTTTCACTCTCAAACCACACACACTCATACACACCCCGAGGCTGAACCACGTAGGTCCACCGCGTGTGACTCGTAGCGTCCCCCCGTCTCAACTCCCCACCTCGCCGTGTTTCTTCATCCTGCCTCTGGGGCTTGAACACGGACACCGCTCTCTTTCCCTTCTTTATCCGGTCTAGATAACCTTATGTGTTGGACAGGACGGAAGGACGCCCACTGATACAGTAATAAGCATGTTTGCTGTCACTGATGGGCATCATCTCAGGGTCTTACTCTGGGCCAAAGTGACGATGAGGTGTTGGGGCAGTCCACTGGGGCTGGCGTCAAGGTGGACCGAGAATATTGGAGGATGTATTATATCTTCAAATACTGCGTTCAACTTAAGCACTGCACTGCTGGAAGGCACAAAAGGCCAGGGCATAGGGAAGATACACAACACAGAGCAAGACCACATCTTGTTTGCCATGTCTCAATAACATGGA
Organism: Limanda limanda; assembly: GCF_963576545.1. Lineage (NCBI taxonomy): Eukaryota > Metazoa > Chordata > Actinopteri > Pleuronectiformes > Pleuronectidae > Limanda > Limanda limanda. Next base: position 33,756,298 of record NC_083636.1, on the reverse strand, counting down.
GAAGTCTTTTTCAAATTTGTGTAATTTAGAGTACGGAAATCATACGGTCAGTGCTGTGTCAAACTTTTGAGAATATATTTTTTAAAGTGTATTTCAGCCTCCTCAGATGGAATACAGACAAGGAGAATATGGTTTCTTATGCTATTGATTCCACGTCTATACCCACTCAAGCCTCTCAAGGCCAACATTAAAATGTCTTGCTTCCTATCTCCATCCTTAATTGATGGTGGATATGACTCTCATCCACACACTCAATTCTCTGCTCTTCACTCCTTGATATTAAGTGTGTGTGAATGTGTATGGACTGTTAAGGTTGCTTTTGTACACTTTACTGGTTATGGCGGCCTTAAGAGCTTATGGATTAAAAGAAGGATGTGCACCATCAGTGCAAGACGAGACATTAGGAGCTCTTTATTAGCTAATCACACAGACAATGGGCTTAAAGCACTTCGATAAAACATAATGACAAAGGCAGAGGATTATTTGCAAGACTCAGACCTTGCTCTCTATTTGCATTAATTAAGGGGGTGCCGGTCTGTATCGCAGCTATTAAGAAAGTGCGGCTGATAAACTGAGGGTAGAGTTTGAATGACTCCAGGTAACTTATACAGTTGCAAATAGAGGCATGGCTAAAATGGATGTGGCCGGTGAAATGATTGAAAGAAAAAGCTGTAGTTGATGTGTATTACTCAACATCTGTTGGACCTTTTTATACACACTAGTGTCAGTGGTCAGTGTGGCTGGTCAGTCGACTAACTTGGAATTTGAAAAATCTCAGCTGTCAGATAGACATTTATGGTCCTGTGTGGATGAATTGAGTTTGAGGATCCCCTGACTTTTTATGTAGTATCTACCACATGTTAGAATGTATATACTGTACTTAGCAAGGATGTTTAACATTACACTAGAATTTAGGTCAATGTATAGCTACCCTGTTGTATCTCATTGATAAGATAAGAGGGTTGGATACGGCATCACCTGTCAGCCGGGCAGCTGTACCGCAACAAGATCTCTGCTGTCAGCAATAAACTCTTTTATAATGGTAAAAGTATCTGCCGCAAAATCCCACCAATACATGTGCTCGACCAACTGCGAGTCAGGATCAACTGTCAATCATGATGTTTTACCCGGTTTTGAAAGCATCAAATAACAAATGAAAAAAACACTTGGACATATATCAGCATGATAAGAGCTACCTAAAATGACAGAAAACATCCTTGAGTTTGTCCCATGTCCCATCCGCTAACATGGAGGTGGCAGGGTTTATGATCAGTATTACAGCCAGCTACATAAGTGTGATAAAGACGCTTTGGGGAGGTGTCTGGTTGTCCATATTTTCTATGGAGATGTTAAATGTTAAAAAACAGGTCAAACATAGACATGGCACAGAAAATATGTCAGTGACACCGCGCTACTGTAATGTTTATTAGCAGAGCAGAGTCAAGGGGGACTACACCATTACACACAATACAAACCTGGTACAACCACATTTATTTTTGGCTTGTACTCTCAGAGAGCAGTTACACAAATGAATGGACATTATCTTGGAGCTTGGTTTTCGGTTCTCATAGAGGTCACAAAGATCTGCTTGCATAGCTTGTTTAAATATCACAACAAAAAACAGTATTCCAGGTGATAAGTTCCATAACTAAGCATGAATATGTACATATTATAGTGTATTTATACTAATACATAAATCTCAGTCAAATTGTAATCCTGTATTGACTGTTATTGCTATATTTAAATGGACATTTAAAATGTGAGAAAGCTCCTTCAGTCACCTGTCAATCTCTCAAAAAGCTGTCTCCCCATCAACTGTCCGTCAGCCGTTGACAGCGTGTGGATGGGAGGAGATGAGAGGCGAGCAGACAGATGTGTTGCCATTATATCGCTTGGGTTTTTATAATCTTTCATCCCCCCCCGCCCCCCTGCCCAGCAATGATTAGAGAGCTAGGAGGAAGTTTAGCACACATCTGTGATGTGTGAAAGCCTGACAGGGTCTGCATGGACAGACAGGCCCAGACAACACGTGCAGGCCGACAGAAAGATCACTTGACGTCTTTATTTAAACACCTTATGGAATTTACTATACCAGTATAAATGGTATGTGGCCAGTTATCAAGAAGAAAAAAAGCTTTTCTTTGAAGGGTATTGTACACAAAATAATTTAGGGTTTTTCCTTTTAATGAAAAATATATATAAAAAAATCACTTATGGGTTTTGACAATCAGACTCATAAAATTACAGCACGCTCAAGGGGTTTTGACAACACACCTCTCGATGGATGTGTCATAATTTTGGCAAAGGGATGAAATCAGGTCACCTAACTTGTTAATAAACACTTTTCATCATCATCAAGGGTGTATGTATGTATGCATGTGCATACATGGCACATTTTTATAGTGTGTGTGTGTGTGTGTGTGTGTGTGTGTGTGTGTGTGTGTGTGTGTGTGTGTGTGTGTGTGTGTGTGTGTGTGTGTGTGTATGATCCTTGAGGGCATGACTGAAGTAATGATTTACTAAATGTCAAATGAACAGTAGTGAGGAGAAAACACCATGCAGGCGTGTTGGCTGGAAGCTCTTTAGCATTTCACGCCCTGATTGTGAGACAGCTCCTTTGGTCTGCCCACATCACTGAGGCAGCAGCATGTCCTGAGAATTAATGCCCAAGGATTATATGCACACACTCTTGGTCACTTTAAGCACCATACTCTGCTCTTAATATGGAGGCAGAACACACACACACACACACACACACACACACACACACACACACACACACACACACACACACACACACACACACACACACACACACACACACACACACACACACACACACGCACACACTCTGTGTCAGCAGCGTGACATGATAAGGTCAGGATGAGCCTTGTTCTCTGCTTCTTACTCCAGCTCCTGAGATTTTTCTCGATTGTTGCCTCCAAATTCTGAGCTCTATCACTGACAGCTTTTGAGCAGAAAAGAGCACATTCCATCTGCACAATAATAGCTTTTATGAGTTTGTTCCCTCTCATGGAGAGCACACTGCGGTCTCCTGGGTGGACATGGCAGCAGGCGACAGCGTGATGTGGGCTGAGAGGTTGCCATGTCGGCTGTCTACCCCCTCTCAGGCTCATCTCCAGGGTCCACAGAGACTGTGAAGAGAGGCCTATCACCAACGCTCCTGTTGCCTAATCACTGTCTTTCTCTCTCCTCCTCTTCCCTGTAGCATTTCCTGTTGCCACTTGCATTTGCACTCTTTCTGCACAACATCATTTATTTATTTATCCATTTCCGAGTGTTGTTTTCCTCTCAGCACTCTGATTTTGCCCGATTTGTGAGGAAAAGGACACAGATGGCACCACAGGCGAGGTCTCAGACACGCAAAATGGAAACGCACGCAAACAAACAAGCGGCACATTCAAAGCCAATGGTCACCCTGTCTATAGTCACACCGCATCTCTGACCGCTAATGCTCCGCTTACTGTTAGCGCTCCTGACAGGTGTGTTTGTTGACCACCAGGCTAAGAATAGTGGATGACCAATGACCAATCTAATCTGCCAACAGAGACTTTATGCAAATGTAGGTCATCGTGCTTGGTGCAGTTGGTGTGAAGGGGCAATATGACAAGGGAGCAAGCAGTAGAGGGTGGTGGTGGTGGTGGTGGGGGGGGATGTTGGTATGTTGGAGGAATTGAGTTGTCTCTTCACTCTGCTAATCTGGAGAATGTTTGCAGTCCTGAAGTGACAGTGACTCTCACTAATGAGAGTGACCTCTTACCTTTGCATCTTCCTCTGCCCTTGACACACAAGCACATACACGGAGACGTGCGCGTCGTTTTGGCCTCATGCTTGATGCGCACGGACAGCTCGTCTGACGGGTGGGGCGGGTGGTTAATGGGATTCGAGGTTGGTATGTTGGGGAGGGTGGTGGCGGGTTGTAATGTGGGTGTGGGCAGGGATAGATGAAGGCTCGTCAAAGCCAGAGAGTATTAATTCACTATGCCAGAACAGGCACACACATCTACCTGGGTCACAGCTGTATATAGATTGTGTATATGGATGGATGATGTGTTTCTATTTCAAAACTCTATGCAGAAACGAAGAAAAGAATATACAAACACTGCTATCTCGTTACATTTTGGAACAACAGTCTGGAAGGTAGAGATTGGGGGATGGAGGTTCCACCGATACAAGTTCTCGACCAATTGGGAGTCACTCCCATCTACTAATCATAATATTTCACCCCATTTTTAAGGCATTGAATAACTGATTAAAACCGAATTTACCAGAACAATATACACTTGCACATACAATGGCCCAATTCCCATTTTTTTTAGATTATCTTTGTTGCAATAATGACTTCATGTTGTTCTTTACTAAACCAGTGTGTTCCTGCATCAGCGAATCATTCTCAAGTACTTGAGGTAATTTATTTTATCAAGTTATGTCAGGTTCAGGTTAACAAGTCGGCCGATGAAACCGGGTACATTCTCTCTATATTTTTACCACATACTGCATGTCATGAAATAGCCCGATCATAAATTTTTATGAGAAAATGTCCTCGAGCATAAAAGACTGAGACAAGACTTCTGAGCGAGCCTACCTGACAGGAAGCAGATGCTGCCACATTAGACATGCTACTAAATATGTCTGCGTTCAATTTCCCCGAAAGAATAGCGTTGCTGTTTTGTTCCTACCGAGCACTGGTCCGAACACGGGACATCGCGTTCAGGACAAATCAATGCCTGGAGACAGCCGTCCACATTTGCATGGCAGATAGAAGGTTATCAGATACGGGCCATAAAACAGGTAAATACAATATATACGCCTGTGTTTTAAAGGCATCATTTTTTGGAGCTGTGTTTGTTTTGCCTCCTTGTTGAGAGTCAGATGAGAAAATTGAAAATCTAATTTCTGCCAGATGAATTTGAAGCTATAGCCAGCAGCGAGTTAGTGAAGAGACTGCAAACAGGGGGAAACGAGGGCGCAGGAAGCCACTGCGGCCAAGAAATTGTGCGCCACATAACTCCCCTTTAACCACAAATTGATGTTTTGCATTTAGAATTTTGTATAAGCAAAAACAAAGATATAACATAGTAAATAGTGAGCGTGGGAGGTGATAATAGAGAAATGTTGCTACTTTTGGACAAAAAATCACTGTTTTTGCATCAAAATCTATGAGATTTAACCTTTAATTCTGCTACTTAGCTAAACAGAGCAGGCGAATGAACCTTTGGTCCGTTGCACAGAGCCAGACGAGCTGTTTCCTCCTGGTGTGAGTCTTTGTGCTAAGGTAATCCAAACAACTGCTGCCCGTAGCTTCCTGTTTATGGCTATATTTATCTATCTATCAACACACTCTCTGCGTCCATACTTTTTGGACTTGTATCATTTCTATATCCGTGTGTGTGTGTGTCTGTGTGTCCGTGTGTGTGTGTGTGTGAGAGAGAGAGAGAGAGCTTTAACCCAATTTCCTTAACACACTTGCTCATTTCTTCTCTTTTGTCACCTCTCTCTTATCTTGATTTCTGTGCACAGAAGCAGACAGGTGTTTCTGATCGGTGTTGCTTTCCATCACCGAGAGTGGTAAGGCAACACCTTCAACCCAACTTTTATCCGTCTATCCTACACAACTGGTGGTATAGTAACATAACCACTGTCCACTGTGTGCGTGTGTGCATATGTTTGTGTGTGTGTCAGTCTGTGTAAGTGTGTTCCGTTCTTGCGTTTGGGGGTCTGGGGGTTAGATTTCATCCCGATAGCAGGGGAAGCCATGGAGGAGGGCCAAACATATGTTCCGAGGGCCAGGAACAAAAGCACTGACACGTTAGCCTTTTCACGGAGATGACCTTTCCGCCGCTCCCTATCCAAGCCTCTCCGCCTGCCGCTGTCCTTTTGTCTGCCAGCTTGCCCCAGGCCCAGCTCAAGCCTAGCGCTAGAATTTCTCCTCGTCTCCCCAAATCTCCCTTGACTAAATGTCAGGATTACATATTTGCCTGCTCACACTGAGGGCTTTAATTAGCACTACTGTGTGCGAGTTTGTGTTTGTGTGCTTGTGCACAAGAGGGTGAATAAATGTGCGTTAAGTCTCTGTCGGTTTTCTGAATTGAGGTTTATGTCACGTTTACACTTTTGTAACCATGCGCATTTCGCTGCGCCGCCCCGTGTCCTGAGCAGATTTCTCCGTTTTGGTACCCGCGGTCCTCTCTCACTCCGGGCCAGAGCGGCTGACAGGAGGAGGGAGGGAAAGAGGGAAGGTGAGAAAAAGATGGGGAATCACACTTAACGGTGGCAGCAGATCTGCTAATGTGCAAAAAAGCTTCACCACAAACACACGCAGCCGTACACAGAGGTGGACACGCGAAACCCTGAAACCTGAGGCCACCAGAGGGATTCTCATGCAGATGTCATCATTAATCCTTGTCGAGAATTTCCAAATATCTTAATATAGGCTCCTAATAATAGGCTTTTACAATATCATGTAGGCATAAATTCTTCCACGGTGCAAAAAGGTTTTGAAGCTGGCGTCTATGTTTTAGCTGCTTGAGGTCAGAGTAACAATCTGCATGGAAGGATGAATAATTAAAGTGATTGTACGGCGATAAGGACAGACTGCATGAACTGCACCATCAGCGTCCAGCTACCTAAGTTGCTAACCTCTTTACTAAAAGTCCAACATGATGTCCCAGAGGACCATTATGAGCCTGCATAAAAACAGCTGTGGCTGAAAAGGTCTGAGGGTTCAGCAGCTGTAGGATAATGTTAGTGTGTTAATATGAAGTCAGCCACTGGTGAATGTAATGTAGCAGAGAAGTCCTTCCTGAGGAAATCTCCCTGCACCTCCAGAGATTTCCTTTACACTGACTCTTACATATTGTTATTACAGCTCCTCGTCTGCATACGAATACAATAGATATTGAAAGTTTAAGAGATGCATGATGTTCTTATGTGAACGAGACACCATTGTTTGTTTCCTATACTGAATTTATTAAGTTTTAATACATTTAGACCAATTTCAATTGCTCTCAGCTCGAGAGGCTATTTTGTGTCTCAGGCCTGATGTTAATTAGGGACCAATGATTTAATAATTCACGCTCTTCTACCCTGCCCACTGACACTGTTCTCTGAACCCCCCCGCCCAAACATCTCAGCTTCACAGCATGATAACAAATCAAGGAAAAAAAATTCACACTACTCTGGCAATACATAACACCACTGAGACAACGGATTTCCATTGTTCCAGGGCTCCTATAAATATCTGGAGGTTATGCTAATAGATGTGGGACATAGCAGAATTATTAGTGTGTGTTTGTGTGTGTGTGTGTGTGTGTGTGTGTGTGTGTGTGTGTGTGTGTGTGTGTGTGTGTGTGTGTGTGTGTGTGTGTGTGTCTGAGAGGCAGAGAGAGAGTGTGCAGGCACGTCACATCACACTGTCAAGACAGGCCCTCCCTCTCCCCCGTGCACTTGGAGAGGCTGGCAGTTACCCAGTCCTCCATGAGCGCACGCCGCGGACTGGTTCTGAACTGGTTCCCTCACTCGGGGCTAGCCTGGGACCAAACCCTGCGTCGCCTCTAATTAGGAGAGGCGCCCAGGCTCGGGCATAACGAGCTGATGAATAATTAGAATTGGAGGAAATTGTGCAGCCAGGGTGGCAAATCTGGAGGGACAAGTGCTGAAAACAAGGCAAGCGGCATTAAGTCCACAGTCAGTCAAATCTGTGAACTTGGCCAGCGGCGTTAACACTAGGCCTGTGTGAAGAGGAATAAAGCTCCAGCACTGGTGGCCAGCCAAGGCCATCGTCAGACCCCGAGGGTCGATTAAGAGAAACAAATAAGATGTGGGTGATAAATGAATCCATAAATTGCAAGCGCTGAATATTAATTCCTCAGCTCTCTGGCATCGGGTGGATGCTAAACCATGTGCAGAAGGACGCAGTGTTGATAGTGTGATAGTATCTCAATGTTTTCGAGGCAGCATGACATGATGATTGACAGACATGTTTGGCTGCAAGTACTGTTCTCACTTCCAACAACCATGCTGAGGAGAAAGTAGCCCAGCCACTCTAATGTGAATAGGAGAGTGTCAGAATGTTGGCCCACGCGGCTGTAGATTGTCACGTGGGATGCCTCGACATGTAAACATGTTTTAATATAAACTGGATGAATGTTGCAGCCCTTCACACTGCAAGTTTTCAAGGTGTGAATTTCCAAAAGTAGAACAATGAATCATCGATGGAGTGGTGGTAAAGGGAAGTGACAGTAATGATGATGGGGTGTTTGCGGGCTAGCATTTGACTGACACACTTTGGGTCGGCCCTTTCCCTCCACAAACATCCCCCTCATTAACATGCGAGGGGTCGAGGCTGGCGTGAGAGAGGGTGGGGGGGGCGGGCGACCCTCTCCGGGGTCTTGATTGGGGTATGGTAGTAGGGGTGTGACGAGGACATCCACGGGGGAGAATCCAAGGACTGTGCCCCTCCGATGATGTTCTGACAGTCAACGCGGCTGCCCAGCTTTAATTAGTGCCGGCCTTCCCCAGTCACCAAGGTTGTTCACGTCCGTGGGTCATCTAACACGCTGCCTGCTTTCCTCTTGCTCTTTTCTCTGCCAGCTGTGCCACTTTGTCTGGCAGAGTGGAATCACGCCTGGTGACGCAGGGCATTAGACGTGTGACTTTCATGTTTCCACCTTCCGTCTGGTGGCCTGTTTGTTTTCGCCGTGCGCCCGACGCTGATACGGGCGACATGTTCGCAGTCGCCCAAGAGACACGGCGTTCGTTTCAAGGCTCAAAATGAGCCTTGAAACGAACGAAAAATTTTGCCCTTGACAACACCTCTTTCACAGTAGCTGCTAGGGGGGTTATAAAGCTGTTGGCAAGGCAATCTTAAAGTACGCCATGGGGAATGTATTCTATAATATTACAGCAGTGAATTTGTGTCCATGAGGAGACAGGATTACAATAACAAAGGGCTACACAGACTGAGACAACTCTGGAATGTTTTTTAAAAAACGACATAATGATCACTGAAAACACTAGTGATACGACTGTGTGTGTGTGTGTGTGTGTGTGTGTGTGTGTGTGTGTGTGTGTGTGTGTGTGTGTGTGTGTGTGTGTGTGTGTGCGTGTGTGTGGGCAAGGTCAAAGAAGGGACACTATTCCGTAAATTGGGTTTATCTAAGTGAAGAGCTCTGTTCGAAATATATGATTTATCCTTTTAAAGCTTGGATCTTCCTTTTTCCGGCTAATCACCATTGTTTCCCTCTTCTCTGTGCATCTGTCTCTCTCTAAATGATTTCTTTCCCTCCATTTGCCAGAGCATCCACGTGAGGCTATAGCCTGTTTTCTTGCATATTATAGTCTTATTTCGTGATTGTTGATATCTGAAAACATGTGGTTAAAATAATAAGCAGTCTCTGTGCAATGTGAAGCAGAAAACAGGGCCCAATCATGCAATGATAAACACGACTTCTTTCCCCCTTTTCCCAATCTTCCAACTCATTTGAACTTAATGCTGCATTCATCATTCTGATAAGCATCAGCATGCGGCCGATATAGTGGTTGAGGGACGCAGATAGGCGAGCGAGGCCAAAGCTCGTTAGAGCCACCTATTATAACATTTAGGAGTGTTCTTAATAGAAACATGCCTCAGAGCTGATGGCTTTTAAAAGGAGAGGAGGTTTTTGGTTGCCGTGCAGCACGTCATATCATTAACCGCGAAAGGAGGAGTGCAGAGTGTCTCACATCCCTGCTCTCCGTCCCTTTTCCACATACATTAGTGTCCTCATGTCACATTTCATGTGTAGCGGAAGGGAAAACGCGTTGGTTCTCCGGCCGAATGTGGGCTAAGGGGAAAAAGCCAAGCCTTGGGCAATCAGAGCAGGGGAGATTCTTGGCATTAATGGTGATGAGTAGTGATCACAGACTCTGGTCATTAGACTAATAAGACTGTATTTAAATTAGCCAGGGATGTTTTTTTCCTTTCTCTTTTCCCTCCCCCCTTCCTGTTATTTTCATGGTCATGCATTGGAAAACGCATCCACATATTACGATCAGAGTCCCCCCCCCCCCTCATTTCCTTAATGAAAGAACTAATTATATGAGGCGCTCCATCTTAATTCATAATTATTTTTCCTCTGTCAAGCGGAAGAATTTTAGTTTTCTCCCCCACATTTAACATCTGAACTTTGTTGTAATGTGTGTTTTATTTTATTGATTTTGTAATGTTTTTTACATGGTTTGGAAATACTCAAGTCAAAACATTTTAAGGGAATCTGAAATGGAACAAATGACCATTACTGTCAGCAAGTATTTTGATTTCATGGTTGGTCTCTCAGTTAAGACATGTTTCTTTCTTATCTAATTTATAATAACCCTACAACTTCCTCACAGTCACTGAGATAAGCAAATTGATGTGTGTGCAATAGGTTATTTGAAATGATTCATCTTGGTGTTCTGTGTGTAAAGTGCAGGTGAGACCTCACGTATTACATGATTAAACATGCTCTCATTTAATCATTCATTTGCTGTTGTTTAAGAGCACTAATTCAATATTGGCTTTAAAATGCACTGGTGAATATGAAGCATATGCTGCCCCAAAATCAATTATATACACATTTTAATACTCCTAGTGCGTAAGCTTCAAAGAGACAATAAGTCCGATGTGATCTTTATCTCCTCTGTAAGCCCATCGGTTTCCATTATGGCTCGTAATGCCACACATGCGTCGCCCTACTGCAGGTGAAGGCAGCATAAAGGTCCTGGCGGTCGCTCTGCGTTTAAGCCGCCCTCGCCGTCTGTGTAAAGTGATCATGGCCGACAGTACCACAGGCTGCGGTGTGATCAACAGGAAGCCTCCAGTGATAGCGGGCTGCGTATTTTCCGAGGGCAAACCGCTCTCTTTTTTAGCTTTTCAACCTGCTCACACGGATGAAAAAAAGCCATTTGGGCAAAGGCAACGAGCTTCACCCTCCAGCCCGGTGCTGCAGGCGCTGGTGTGATTTCGCAGGCTGACAGTGACCCCGGCAGCGCTGGGGTAGGACCTCTCTGTCCTCCTCCCTTTGGAAATGTCCAGGGGAGGGATTGCTGGGGGGGGTCAGTTTATATTCCGCGCCCCCTATGTGCCCCACTCGGCTCGGTGCTGACCTTGCAGGGCTACTCTGCCCAGTGGGGAGAGCAAGGGGGGGGAGGGAGCGGAAGGTCACGATCCCTGCGGTGCACGTGTTGGACGCAGATGCTAACGCAGCCTGACGAGGGTCTATTGGAAACATATTCTTTCGGGCTCTCACCACTTTAGCCGGCTTTTTTCTTCCCTTTCTGTGTTTTGCGTCTGACCTGATGGAGCTGAGTAGCGATAGCTGACCTTTTCCCTGACACTGAATTGTTTCCGCCCTGCGCCATAGGATCACTGTTTACGCACCCGCGGCTAAGCCCTCGGGGAGGAAAGTGTGATGCCTTCACCACACAAGCACACGCACACAGACACACACACACACACACACACACACACACATGCACGTAGGTCGAACCAAAGTGCCGTGTCTCACTGCGAGCGCTCTCTTCCTCTGTGTGAGTCTTTTGTTTCTGCAAATAGTTATCATGCAAGTTTACCCGGGAGACGACTCTGGAGAAACGTCTGAATGCATAATCAACAATGTCTCATTGTGCCGAACCAATGGGGAATCCTCGTATATCCAAAATCTGACACATGCTCGGGGTTTCATGTGCTGCAGTTGTTGTTTTTTTCTAAGTTTACATCAGGACCAGATACAGCGTCTCTCGCCAAAATGTGTTTCTTTGTTCACACCGTACCTCCCCGAAAGCCCAACATTCGAAATTTCTTTTTGTGCTTTTGTTTGTTTGTCAGAAAGCTCATAACTTTAACCGCCGAGACGAGAGGGATCTCCATCAAAGGGGAAGCGGGCCGGTGGACGGACGGAGCCGAGTGTGTGTGATGCTCCAGTGCTTCACCGCAGTCCTGTAATCTCCCATCTGGAACGTGTAAATCAGGACTCTGTATATGCTCAACTCTGCAGCCCTGACAGATTTATACAGCACAAGCTTGTGTTTCTAGGGCTCCACAGGCAAAGAAAATGTAAACTTTTTGAAAAGGGTTTATCACACGGACCAGTGTTGTTTCAAAGGCTGAAGATCCCAACTGCTTCGGGGTGAGAAATTGATCACTTCCAGGATATGTAGAAGTGATCTTTAAATTCTATTCAAACAAGATCTTTAGTTAAGAGATTGATGAAAACAATCTCACTGGACTGAAATATTTAAATGGATTCCGGGGCTTTTCAGTTACCATTTACCTTCTCTTCCCCTCCAGAGTTTGGGGTCGCAACTTTACACAGTGCGTGCGTCTTGTTCGGTGTCAGGGTCGGGCCGAGTGAACGGCGGCGGCAGGGGAGCTGACATCTAACATGAAGGTTAAGTGACAGGCAGGGCACAGTGAGGTCAGCGTCGGCGTGTCACACTTCCAGACCTCTCAGGGAACAGAGCGGCAGGAAAAGGCCCGAGTCAACTGCTTGCAGATGTGTCTGGACGCATGTTTCACTGACAAACACGAGGCAGGCGCCGCTCTCTGATGGTACCACCGGTCACTTCTAATCTGCATCTCGCCGCAGACCAAGCTGCAACACTCCAGTCGGGGTTAGTGTTTGGAATCTCAGACCTCCGACCGCCCGACTTTGGGATATTTTGACCGTTCTGCTGATAGCTCACATCTTTAGTTGGCTGAGCGGCTCCAGCCCTGTGACATTTTATGGAAGTGTTTACGTTTATGCGGCCGCTGAAAAGTTTGGGCTCTTTTCAAACTTTTCTTTTGTTTGTTCCTTGTTGATTCATCCATCTTCCTTTAATGTAAATGACAAAAAAAACAAACGTATTTATTTCCTTTTGCCATCAACAGAAGAAACTATACAGTGCATGTTGTCTTCAAAGCACCAGTGATGCATGTGTGACAGCTGTTTCTAATGGAGTTTTACAAACACTGGGAAACTACAGTGAGTTCCCTGAGGAGAGGCAATCCTTCAAAACAAAAGGTTGCTCTTCGCTTCTAGCGCCGGGGGAAGGCTCGGATGTTTCTTGAGTGTTAGCATGATGACAGCAAAACCTAAACATCTTTTCACCTAATTATTTAATATAGCTGATATGTTGTAAAAACATGTTGTCAACACTATATATATTTACTTGACACTTTAAAAGGAGTCGGCCTGCATAAGGAGAACCTCCGCTTTTAACACTTTTTTGTGAAGTTTTTTATGAAAACTTTGTATTAGTACTGTAAAAAATATGAATAGCTTCTTTATCATTATAGTGAAAATCCTAAGTCCCAGGTGGATGCTCTCACAGAGGCCATTTCACCAAATTCTTCAGCCCTCTCATGGAAAGGTTTTATGACACAGCATCACTTCTGACTCAGTAAATGGACTCTTGAAAGTTTTCAGAAGCTAATGAAAAACATGGGATAAAAATATTTATATTGCTATTATATTTGATCAAGTGGAAATATGAGTGTCACACTCAAAGATTCCTTTTATCCTCACAATAAGATCATTGATCTATGTTGGTAGTGGAGGAGGTTGTGATAATGTAGCTCTTACAGATTTCTGCAGTTTCTTACCAACTTGCAAAGTCCGTCCTCCGAAGGTTTCACCATTGTTGAAATCTCTTCGTCTCGCTTTATCTATTGGCCTCCCCACGATTTCAAGTGGTATCTATAAGCTTTCAGCATCTGGGCATTTATACGAACAAAGGTAACGTAGAGTAGGGACAGAGGGCTCCATCCGTGTCCACATACATATCTAATAGTCTAATGGTATCTACAAGGCCTGTGTGATGACAGGGCTCAGGGGAGACATGATTATGACCAAAAAACTGGAGGCAGGAGAATTAAGACTGCAGTTTTACTTGCCATCGACAAAAAAACATAAGGAGGCACTGGGAAAAGTTCAAAAAACGGTAAAAGGATCGTTTAAGTGATTACTTAATTAAAGGGGGAGGCTAAAGTGCTCATGCAGAACACACTGGGGGCATCTGGTGGACAGGTAGGACAACACGGTGATCGGCACGCAGGACAAGCACGGCTTCATCCGCCACGGTGACACAGGGAGGTATAATGGGTCTTTTGCATGGGTAATTGCAGAGTGTCATTCCATGCAGACAGGTCCTGATTTTCAAGAGCGGCAGCATCAAACCGTTGGCTGTTCCCCTCAGATGTCTGCGAGGTGTCAGAGGAGAGCAGGGAGAAAGAGACAGGCTCTTTCCTTCCTGACACAATGATGCAAGTGTTCGTGAGAGGAGGAGGGACCCCGGCTCGGCTGCAGTTGACGTCTGGGGTATGTGTGTTTACACGTCCGTACACAAACACGCAATAACACACATCCAGCAGCAGTGGCCTAGAATGAGGGACAGCATAACGCCGGGTATTAATGAATCACCTGCACACACACACACACACACACACAAGGCTTCTCCACCTCACCCCTTCTCAAGGCACTTTAGGCAATGAAGACCTCAGTGTAGTGAGCAGCAACCTTGGACTGGAAAGAGTAGGCTATATCTATTTGTGTGTGTGTGCCTGTATAGTTTTGTGCTGTGCATGAAAAGACTCGAAGGTGAACCTAAAGATTGCCTCACTGAAAAGGAAAAAGACACAATATCTGTCAATATTTTCTGTTCTCTGTCATCGTCTCATTTCTTTCTTCCGCCTTTTCTCCGTCTTGTTTCTGCCTGATTGTGTGCACCTATTGATTGACAACTGGCTCCAGAGCCACTCAGGCCTCTTAAAATACCAGGCCGGGGCTTCAGGTTTCAGGCCCCGGCCTCGGGCCCTGCTATTGTCTGCGTCTGGAAGGCTGGCTCCATTAGAGCCAAGCCTAGTCAGTCCCCATTCAGCCGGCCTGCTTTGTGTACCTCCACCTCGGCCGCCTGCCTGCTACCCACAGGGCCCCGGCTAGGTGGGGCTGACAGGGTGTCAACACTGACAAGAACATGGCAGTTAGGAAGAGAGACAGGTAGACGGCACACAGGGCCAGGCGCCTGTCGTGGCAGCCATTCTCAAGAGTCTTCCCTTTCTGACGCCGTTCACTCATCTTTTGTCCCCCATGGTGTTGGCATTCTGTTCTGCTTGTTAGGGCTTCACAACTTCTCCCGCTGGGTTCACTGCAGAGAGAACCACAATGTGAAAGGCCGGAGCTTGAGTTACATGTATATCCCACAAGTTAAATGGCTGTTTTTGTCTGATGCAACTGAATCTCCAGTGTTATATCGTTATTTATACTGCATTTGTTTTTTTTAACAAATGAAATTCTGTCCAATATTTATGTTGATGCAGCAGATAAGAACATTTAGTCATCTCGAGTTACTCTGCTTTTATTGTGTTCAGCATCGTGGATCAACAACGGGGGTAGAACACACACTTTCTTTTCTTCCTCATGAACTGAACATGTCATCTCAGCTGTCTGCTCTACCTGACATTTTAATCAGGCTGAGTTGTTGCAGTGCCACATCCTCTTAGCCCACAGTCTCATCCGGAGAATGCATGTAATGAAATTTGCCCTAAATCACAGACATCAGGCTGCAGGTCCAAAAGGTTAAGAGGAGCACAGGGTCAGGTCCCATATAACGCTCCCTGGGCAGAATTAAAAGGGAAAGGCTTCCTTTGTCCAAGCTGCCCCACATGTCAAGGAGGTCAGGAGGTCAGTGTCAGAGGGAAGTGCCGGCTCCTCCGCCCTCAAAAGCAACAGCCAACCCCCCCCCCAAAGAAATCAAACACACCTCCCCAAAAATTAGCGTTGTTTTTACGGGCAGGGTTCAGCTCGGGGCACGCTGACATGATTCGTCGTGCCTTAATCGGGAGAAGAGGAAGTCTGTCTCCGCAAATCCACACACTTCTGAGGTCAGAGGACAGCGCCAGCACCTGTGACATTATTGCACGTGTTTGCGTATGAAAGCAGACGACATAGGGACGAGGTTTCGAGGAGCAAATTGGATTTACGTCAGACCCTCTGCTTATTGATAAAGATGACAGATGCTGGCATAGGCACGGCGGAGCCAGATTCAGACGTTAACGCAGTTAACTGCTATTTGGTCACAGTGCTATTATTCTAAATAGCATTACGGTGGGATGTGAGGCGGCAAGGCCCGCTGGTGTCCTGCTAGGGGTGTGTGTGTGTTTGCTCGTGTGTGCACAAGTTGCTGCTGGTTTCAATATTGAATGGGTACACGGGGCCAAATGGAAGCAGTAGCAGCTGATTGAGACAAATGGTGTTGAGGCCTGATGTCTCAACTAGGAGAGACAAAGAGCAAAAGATGCACACGTTCTGTGTAATGATATCATCCTGGATAAATGCCACATTAGTGCTTTTGCTGGACATAGTAACACACACTTAAAAAAGATGTCTAAAGCAGCCTCATAGATGGTGAATGTGTTTGGAAAATGCAGAATATAAACCTGCACGTTCACTGATATAAATCCTCAGACAAACAACAGAGGGATCAGATAAAATAGTTTGCGTCTGGCTTTGTGTCTTCGGGGCAGATCAAGAGATGTCTGCCATGTTTACGCGGACTGACCCTCATTCTTCTCGTCCATCCCAAGGGCTCTCTCCCTCTCCGTCTCCCTCTTTGTGTCTGCCTCTGCCTCGCTGGCTCTTATCTGGCCGTCTGTGCTTGTTGACCCTACCTGAGTTGGTTAGTCATCCTCTCCAGGCGTCACTAAGGCAATTTCAGGGGTGACCATAAATCAGCTGACAGGCTCCGCTATCAGTGAGTGTCACATTCAACATCTAAGCAAAGTTTAATGGCGAGCTGTAAACATTTATGAGTATACCTTTAGTGTGCAACTCTCTGCTCGAGTGTCTCTTCTGAACTCGTATCGGTGCCTCCTTATCAGGCCCGCCGTGTCACAGGTAGGAGTGGATGGAGACGAAATGGGCCTTTTCCTTCCCCTGAATGCTTAATATGTAACCTGTTAAGATCACCATCTCAACAGCGGGTATTGATTGTGTCTACCTGGGTGATTGAATTGTTGAAAAGTTCAGGGTTTAAAGGCTCTGCTAAGCACACAGAGAGGTGTGAAAAGCCGGCTTTGTAAAAAAGCTGCAACGTGGAGGTGCGTTCATTCTGAGGAAGTGGGAATATAAAATAATCCAAGGAGATCTGTGTTTACAGCACGCCCGCTGTGCAAACACTTCAATCAGATAAGAGCAGGTAAGATAATGTCGAGTGGCATTGACTCCTCTGTGATCGCGACTATTAACCAGAACTGTCAAACGCGTTTCTTACTGTAATACGCTTCCTGATCAGCAATATGTCAAGCTCCACTAAGTAAATAGAGAAGGGAGAGAAGAAATGTAAGGGTAAGAAGAAGCGTCACATTTGTATTTATCCACAATATCCACTTTGATGTCTTCCTCACTTTTAAGATGAAGAAGGCAAGTTTTTGTGCTCACTACTTTTTTATGGTCAAGAGGCTGGTGGTGCCCATTACCATGTATGTTTTTTTTTACTGAACTAAAACAAAAAACATCCTCTGTCAACATCTTATTAAATTAAAATTAAAAGCAGTACGAAATTTTGCACACTCATAGATACGGGTTAGGGTTAATGTAGGGTTCGGGTTAGGGTTAAACTGTCATACAGTCTCCTGAATCGAGATCCACGATTTATTCCGTGGGAAATAAATGAAAATGTCCATCTCGCAATGTTTAAGGAACTGAAGGAATAATAAATCCTAACTCCGAACCACAGAAAGTTCTTCCCTGACCCATACCACATCATTCCACCAAGTTTCCTGGAAATCCAGCCGGTTGTTTTTGTGGGATCCTGCTTACAATTAAAGAAACAAACAAAGCGGACAGGGGTGAACACATAAACCATAATGTAGTTAATCACTCAGTTGTTATTAGTCTTATATCACAACATTTTTTGCATTTGACAGATGACAGGGATATTTTTGGACAATCAGAAAGCGACAGATCAGCTGACAAACACATTCACACCTCGGGGCGAAGGCGGCACATACACACCACTGAGTCTCCTAGCAGCAGTTTATTTTTCCATTTTCCGAACATTCTGAGTGTATTTTAATTAAATGGTGCTCGTGCACAGCATGTCTGTCCTGCTTGACTTATTTCCCTCTCAATGTGATCTATTGTTTTATTGACATTTTGTACAGTTCACTGCACCAAATTGTATGCAATTACAGTGATACGGTGCAATTTTCTGTTACAATAAATCATAAAGGAAAAATATTTCTCCATTCCCTGAGAGTGCAAGACAAGATGTTCTATGTATTTTTCTGTACTGTGGAGATTTTACACCTTGCATGGAAAGCTGGTACAGCGGGCGGTGGGGGGGGCAAGTGTGACCACGTGGGTTTAATTAGAGCGTCAACACCAGCGCACTGCGCCGGCCAGCTGATAAGGAGAGCAGACAGATGACAGGAGGTGTGCGAGGCCGGTTGGAGACAGGCTTATCTCAGGGCGGAGAGAGACTGCAGCCGCCCAGGCTTCCTCACGCAACGGAGGGAGGGGTAGAGGAGGAAGATGGGGGAGAGGGTGCGATAGGCGAATTACCTGTGAGTCATCCGTCTCTTCCTTCCCCTGCTGTGCAGATTGTGGAGGTAAACTGGCACAGGTCGAGCTTGTGTCAAAGGTTTACCCGGCTGCAGAAGCCACGAGATCTCAGTGCCACCTTGTGTTGCCAGGGAGTCTCTCTGTCCGCTCACTGAGGATCAGCTGGAACCCACTGAAGTGTCACGTGACCTCGGATCTGAAGGTGGAACACGGCGTGCACAAGGTTGAGCTCTGTGGCTTTACAAGGTCATCTATTGAATCTCATCCGGGCTGAATCCACGTGTAGGCTACTCCTTTAACAAAGAGTCCATTGGTTTCAAAATGTGTCATAACAGTTTCTGGTTTTCAGCCTGGTATTAGAACTGTGAGAGGGTTAAGACGGGAGAGTGGAGTGAGGAGAATAAGTGAAAAGAAAAGGGTGAGAGAGATGTTCAGTTCGTTTTTTATCTATTCTGGAAGAAAGGACGACCGTGTCTTTCTGTTTGTGTACTTGTGGGGTTATTTAGTCGCTGAGTGAGATATACATACAAGAGGAGAAAATGCTTATAGCTGGGTTGAAAGAGAGTGTGTGCATGTGTGTGTGTGTGTGTGTGTGTGTGTGTGTGTGTGTGTGTGTGTGTGTGTGTGTGTGTGTGTGTGTGTGTGTGTGTGTGTGTGTGTCGCTCTGGCTCCTAGCTGTCTGCGCCTCGCTCCCCGCCGCTCACTGCACACCACATTATTTTTAACCCACTGCCTCCGAGAGGAAGCAGGAGACGCTTGGGCCTCTGAAGTCCAGCACAATGAGGAATAAGATCACACACACACACACACACACACACACACAGTCACTGAGTCGCGCACGTGTGCCTCAACACCGAGACACACACACACACCAGCTTTTGTCATGTGCCGACAGACACCGTTGGACAGCGCCGTACCTGCACACACACACGTACACGCGGGCAGAAACGCACACTCACTCACTCTCTCAGCACCACACGTCCATCCTCGGCTCCTCGCAGACACACAGAGGACGACACACACACACTCTCTCACACGGCCGGCCCCCCCGCCTCACCTTGGGCCCCGCCCGTCTCCACTGGCGGCGCTGTCTGTCCCCGCTGACCCAGATCCGAGGAGGTCACCCTGGGTCAGTGGGCTGCAAATGAACTGATCCTAATTGCGGTAAACAGCAGCACATCAGAAACGTGCGGCGCCTGCATGTTTGTTTGCATGCAAGTGGTGAAACGGGACAAGCTTAATTCACGGAAAAGGGAGGTATCCGCACAGCAGCCCCTGAGCAGCAATCAGGAGTGGTTAATTGTTCATGCTGGAGCTCTCGGGCTGGGGGGGGGAGGCCGAGGCGTCTCATCTATTTTCTCACTTCCTCTTGTGGACACTTCATCATCAGCACGGTGATTGGTGTTTGGGTTTGGGCGCCACGAGCCGAGATACGGGTTTTCGACACTCTACTAAGATTTAAGATTTAAGATACATTTTATTATCCCACACACATGCACAGACATGCACAGGCACACTCATGCAAGGAGGGAAATTTAACCTCTGCTTTTAACCAATCTAGTGCAGGACACACAGAGCAGTGAGCAGCCATGTACGGCGCCCGGGGAGCAGATGTTAGGGGATTAAGGTGCCTTGCTCAGGGGCACTAGACAGGGTAGGAAGAATTCTCTTGGATTTTTGGACAGTCAATGTTCAAAACAAAAAGACGAACCTGGATTGACTGTCCAAAGGTTCGTCTTTTTGTTGTTTCTCCGTGGAGTCGAACCAGAGACGAACCAGAGACCTTTTCTGCCCATAGTCCAAGTTTCTGCCACTAATCCACCGCCTCTCCGTTCCTCATCCGAGTGTGATGTCACTTTGAATGTTTTTGGGACGAAAGCGGCGAGCCACCTGTTGATGTGATCGCCCCGTGATTCCTTCTCCCCGTTCACCCGTCAGCTCACATGACTCCACGTTGTCTAATTGACTCCACTCTGTGTAACTCAGCCAATCAAACGCTCCCAGGACGCCTCACCGGGGAAAGCGACTGGCTGACTGAGTGGTGCCTTGTAAGTGTTTAACCTCCTGCAGTGGAGACACACACGTACACACACACACACACACATGTACACACACACACACACACTCTCAACCCAGTCACTCAGTCAAGGCAGAAAATCAGATTGACTCGGCCTCTAAAGGCAGAGCCATTGAAATCAGATTACAGACGAGGGAGCCCACAATTTTCCAGAGCACCACGTCCACCGCAAAACGCTTTGGCCTTGAAAACATACACCTCTTCCTTTCTCTCTCTCTCTCTCTCCCCTCCTGACAGACGCACGTTCGCCCACGGTTTACTTGGGGGGGGGGCGAGTGATCAACGGGGAAAGTGATGGCTTGGGGGGGAAACTGAAGGTAATTAGGTCCAGCCCTCCCTGTCTGAATCGATGAGATGAGGGGTCGCAGGCCCATCTCACGTTGCACCTTTCCTGTTTCTCAGTCCCTCTCGCAATTTTTTGACCCCTTATTTTTTTTCTATACCAACGCGTGACCATGTTTGTGGAGGAGTTCATTAAGTTGTTCATCAAGGGTTTACTACTCAAAGACCGACAACGACTCTCCCTTCACTCCTGCTTTCTATGCGTCACTGTAGCGTTCCCTCAGTTCTCTCCATGAGGGCTGATGTTGACATCCTGCTTCACAGCCTGTCCAGCCGCCACCGTGTGTAGCCAAACGCCCTGAGAGTGTCTGCCACATTGTTCTCCCACTTGAAAGTCAGCAGAGCTTTGTCAGCGCCCTCTCATGTAGTCCTTTATCGTATTCACACGCTGCGCCGTATTTTTAGCCCATCCAAGTTCGCTCCCTTTGTTCCGGCAATTCTTGAGCAATCTTTCAGACACCCGCCCGCCCCGCCCCTTCACCTCCTCCATTGTATTTTTAGACAAAGGTGAAAAATGGCAGACCTGACTGGGAATTATGAGGGACCCTCCCCTTGATGAGGGCTGGCTTTGGAGAGGGAGGGAGTGAGACTAGACAAGCTGTGTCAGAGGACACTCAACCAGGCTTGGACCACCATGAATCCAAATATTAAGATAGTTCCATTTACTTTACAAAATGACTTGCATAGAATCAATTTGTTGCTGGTAATACAACTTGATGATTGCGGTTCCTTTTATTATTTTAGTTGTTTTAACGCTTTGGAAACTTGCTTATTGAATTATTGTAACTCTTCATGAAAATCAAAGTGTCATATGCCAGTTATGTGCTTCTTGGTTGGCTATTAGCTGTGACTCCAGATTTTACACTTCACATTTGCACAGATTAAACTATAAAGTTTTAGAGAAACAGGCAGTTTTCCTACTTTTAAGCCTAAGTATATGTTTCCAACATTTTAAGTCGAAGCTAAGTTAGTTGGCTCCTGGTCTCAGCTTCATATTTACCATACATACATGAGAAATACATCTTGAATTCAAGAAATCCTGTTTAATTTTCAAGGAAAATGCTACTGATGAAAAAAACAAAATCCCTGGAGTTGGGATGTGAGCGCCCTTCCCTGCCGCCGGCACCCGTGACCAGAAGATATGATTTGGGATGGTGCCAGCGTGTTTCTTCATGTAGCCAAGGAATGCCGTAGTAGACAGACGATGCTTCACACAATCACATGATAGTGTCACACGTCTGAGGTTCACCCACAAGTTGCCTGAACTTTTTCATCAAGAAATATTTTTTCTGATCCACCCAAAATATGATAAAAATGTCTTGCATTTGTAGATGAGTGTTCATTTCTCAAATACTTAGCAGTCACAAACTATAACCTCTTGTATGTCATAAAAATTCGATTCAAGTTCCTTCACAATAAAAGCCTTCAAATCGATTACTTGTGGAAATGCAGCCTCAGGAAGTGCTGAGTAGATGAACAAGCAGGAATTTAGGATAAAAACTATTTCGAAATTTGATTATTATTTGAAATTAACTGTTATTTTAGACCAAAACTGAAAAGCTTACACTCAACATAGCAAGACAACCTGCCTCCAGTTGCTGGCATCTAATTGGTGAGCCCATCAGTTGTTGACAGTCTGGTTGAGGGTTGGGAAAAACATAATGATGCATATGTTAATGGGAAACGACATTATATGCAACAAATTGTAAAAACAAATTATTTTAATAAGTATGTTGGACACTTCCAAGAGGTTTTAAAAAGTATCAAGAACCATGGCAATACAATACATTTGTGCTGCTCCTTTCAAAGGCTTCTTTTTAAGGAGCAGTTTAAATGGGATGTATTTAGCATCACGCTAATAGTAAAAGTGCATTAGTAAACTGAAGCCTGACATATTCACATCATGGCTAATGTGTCCATGTCAGATCTTGACTTATGAAACAACTTGCTTAGATGTAGCCAAAAGAAAACGGCTATATAATAAAATCACAACCAATGATGTGGCAAAACCTGGTGGTCAAGAGGTAATGGGGCCCTATATGAGCAGGGCTGCAGCCGGCCCAATTAGAGAATATGTATGTGCTGTTAGGAAGCCGGTGCAGTATTTGTGTGTGTGTGTGTGTGTGTGTGTGTGTGTATTTGTGTGTGTATGAGTAGTTGTGCATGTGGATGTAAGTGTGCCGGTCTGCTCCAAGTTCAGGTCTCACGGTAACAGATACGGCCAGATACGTTCCATAGAGAGCGTTTTATTCCAAGACTTAATTGTTTTTTTCTAGTTAGACTTGGTTCTGACTATAGGCCTGAAAGTGGGAGGAGGGGGAGTGTGGGGTACAGAGGGGGGAGAGTCAAGCTACTACTTCAACAATCCATGTTAAGGCGACCGTGTTTCATTTCCTGGTGCCTGCCTTAGTTCCCCTTAAATAGCATTACCTGTTGAAGCCAGTTAAATCACCGACAGCATGATTAGAAGGCCACTGAGGACCCAGAGTCTGGGCAACAAAGCACAGACTAGCCTTTAATTCAATTTATCTTTATAAACATACACATCTGCCTCTGATTTACCACAAATTTTCAAGATGTCTTTTGCTGCTTTGACAGAGAAGTTTGGGCTCAATTTACTTCCTAACGAAAAAACACTCTCTCCTTCCCGAACCACATTTATCTGGATATTGATCATTTTGCTCATAATAAGGCCAAAGGTAGTGAGTGCTGCATAAAACAATACATAAAATAT
Source organism: Limanda limanda (assembly GCF_963576545.1). NCBI lineage: Eukaryota > Metazoa > Chordata > Actinopteri > Pleuronectiformes > Pleuronectidae > Limanda > Limanda limanda. The sequence goes on along the minus strand of NC_083636.1, from coordinate 33,732,564 downwards.
AGACGTAATGGCGCATAAATGACTAGGATCAAAAGACAACTGTATTAGCCGGGATGATATAAATTTCCCGGGTCAGTTCATGGTTAATGAGGATACATGTTTTCTGTATCAGAGCAGATAGAGTGAAATGTAACCCTGATGAATGAGTGCATTTGTGCTCTTTGTTACTTCATGATATTTAGCAGAAGATCCCAGGAGCAATGGATTTTTATGTCACTGTAGGCAAATGTTATTGTGTGGTTATTGTGTCCACTTCTCCAAATGCATGGACACAACAAAAATGCTGCCCCTATATTACATCTTTAATATAAAAAAGACCCTCACACACTCCTGTACCCTAACAGTGTATAAAGGGCAAATAATACCTGTAGTCTGACCTTGTTGCTCCATCCAAACATCTTCACCGCTGGGGATTGGAGGCGGGGGAGGGGACAGATGGGTGCTGGAGGACATCAGCTGTGGCCCGTTAGCCAGGTCACCACGCTCGCCATTGTCACAGGCAGACTCGAGCCCCATGTCTACATTCCCAGGTCATGTTCTGGAAGTGCGGGGTCATGGCCCTTCACCTCCACCCCCCCCACCGAAGAGTTAGGAGCCAAACACGATGTAATTACACCCATTTGGCTGGGGACTGGTCGCGGCACTGGCAAGTGGTCTGCAGGCTCCTGGGCCGGTCTCCACGGACAAGGCCACTCAGAACAAGGGCCATGACCTTCCTCTGTGGGCCTCAGACCTCGGAGACGATTGGGTGATCCTCAGACATTTGGAGCAGACAGTGGAGACAGCGCTATGTGGTTCTGCTAAACAATGTGATTTGATTAACCATTTTGTGCTTTTATTTTGTAAAAAGAATGTATTCAACGGCTCGATAACTCAATTTACAATTGTTTTGCATCAACTCAAATGTATTTCTAGGGAGTGAGAGAAGTGGGAAATCGGTTTCCTGACATGACACCGTGTTACACCATGTATGGTAAGCCACAGACGTGCCGCAGATCATTATGGTGTTATCAGTGGCTGCATCAAAGAATGGGCAGAGGGAGAAGTGTAACAAATCCTCGGTGCTTTGGGTATGATAAGCATCATTTATCACTGAGAGTGCTGCTGGCCCATTAACAACCACGGCTCCATTAGCACTATCTACAAGGCTTTTATAATGCCTTGTCTGTCCACATCTTTATGTTTGTATGAGGAAATCATTAAACATTGTTTGTGTGAGACGGATGCAGCTTTTAGTCTATCTAACAGCTAGGCCGCGTTCTCTGGGGTCCTGGGAGGTGGAGATATGGAAACTGTTTTGATTTCCAATCGTAAAATAAGTTTTGAAGTGTTGCTCACCGCCCGTCTCCTCATGTTTCTGTTGCTTCTTCTCTGCACAACCCAATCCTAAGATGTGCAGGTCAGATGATCTATAAGTGGATTATCTAGGATCTGAAACTCAGCAGAGGATGATTGCATTTGCATGTGCATTTTGGATGATTCATGGATGTGTTTTTGAGAAGAATGTGTCGTTGCTCTTTGTGGCAGCGTGCATGCTGATCACGCAGCTGCAGTCTCTTTAACACAGGAAATGACACTTTCCATTGTTGTGTCACACACTGAAGTCATGGAGTTACTTCCTGTAGCCTGCACATTTCTATATGTGCTTGTGTTCTCTGTGTTGCAGGCAGTTGTGAATCTGAGATTTTCTATAAATAAGGGGCCATAAAAGGGCCACAATTCTAAATTTACAATTCCTGATTCAGTAGCTTTGAATATATTTTGAAAGTGTTTCTTGTTAAAGCAAATTGCGTAGGCTATTTCAAAAACCTTAAAAAATAAAAATTCTTCACAAATTGTCATATTTATTGGTAGTTTTTGTTAATAAAGCCATTTTCAGAAATTACCTGCAGATAAAGTTGGAAGAATTGGGTCCGGACTTTACCCGGAGTTTTCCTTTCGCCCATGCACAACACAGCGTAAGATTCTCTGCACAAACGCGTTCACAACAGGAAGGAAGTAACATATTAATCCGCCGCCGAAGTCACGTGTTGCAACGCTTCCATCAACAATGTTTTGTCAAATGAATGATTTGCTTGTAAATTTGCGTGTTTACTCTTAAAATGAAATACGGCAACAATTGTTCAGATGCCTTTGCACGATATAAAAACATTTAAATGAGTAAAAATGATTTCAGATGCAGATTAAAACACTGGAAATCAGTTTTAGAGCCCGTAAGGAGTCTTAGTCAAACAGTGTTTCACATTTGTATTCAGCAATAGAGCTGTTTGCACAGAAACAACATCTCACACAAGACTGCTGAAGCTATTAACCGTAGAAGGAGACATCAAATAAATAAATCTATGTATTTCGCCTCAGAAGGAAGGTACCTGTTGCCCGACAGCCTATCAGAACTAGAGGTTTTCTGGCCGAGCCCCTGTGGTCTGTAATCAGGTCTTGTTCACGTGCTGAAGAGGCTGAAAAGGTTTTAAGGGGAAAGGCTGAACAGTAATTACTCTCTGACCCCTGCGCTGGCTGATGGGGAGGTGGGGTTTATAGTAATGGGTGAGGGGTTGGGATTAAGAACAGGGTAGAGGAGGCCTCTCGCTCAGTGAGAAGATGAAGACAGTCATGTTTGTATGAACAGACACTGGAGTTCATTGTCCTCTAGCTTCCTGTGACCCCCCCTCCCCTCCTCTCCAACATAAAATGACCCCAGACTCAATCTGGTGAGGTATCTTCACCCACCAATATACGCACACACACACAGACCGTACTTTGAACACGCAAATGCTTATACCCACACACACACACACACACATCCTCCTCTCCTGATCAGATGACATCATTAACAATCATTAGTGGGACACCAGGAAGTGCAGAGATCTCCGGCTCAGAGTCTGGCTGCACGGGATCAGGTTAGCCTGTTAGAGATGAGAGATTTGAAAAGGAAAGCAGCCACCAAAGCTATTTTACCTCTGGATTTCATCAATGCCTCGGTGCTAAGAGAAGGCACGAAGGAAAGATGGCAGAGAGAAATTCCAAGCCACCTTAATGTTTTGTATACTTTGTATGTCTGGATATCCGTAAACATGTTTTTTTAAATTCTTCCTTAATACAGTAACTTGATTTTTCCCTTGTTCGCTTTGTGAAAATCAAAAACATTCTTCGAGCTGTTTGTTTCCGATGGTAAGAAAGGCATCCAGATGCCGACTTGATCAGATATTAAAGCCTATTTACACTACTGCACAGGCAGACAGTCGATGTACAGTACATTATGTTTAGGGCGCCTCTGATGTTGAATATTTAATTAGAGTTGGATGATCTGTGTTTTCTTATCCCGTCAATTTAAACTGGATACAGGGCTTTGGGGTTTCTGTGGCCAGGTTAGAGATTTGGGCTGGGGCCTGATGTGTGCTGTGTGCTGGAGCCATGGCTCCTCAGAGTGAACGTCCTTCCCCTTTGGGCCCAGAGAAAGCTGACACACCAGGCCTGGGTTAGTCAGTGACAGGCCCCTGGCAGGAAGCTCCTCCGAGTCCACAGGCGTCTCAGTAGCTGCTCTTGTATGACACTAACCACAGCTACCACAAGACAGGGAATACTGCTCTCGCTGTCGGAGGCTATGTTACTGTGATACGATGCATGCAGACCTTTCCGTGGGACAAGGGAGAGCGGCCAGTGCGTGTGGCGTGCATGCATGTGTGCATGTGTGCAGTGTGCACGCAATGCTGCAAACACAAGCACGGGCGTATGATTGAATCTTGGCCTGTCATTGCATTTGTGTGTCAGTATATTCTGATCTACTGTGAAAGCTTCAGGAGGCAGGAGAGAAGAGTGACCCCTACTGTTAAAGAAAATACACACTAGCTCCATAGCAAGTGGACGCAGAACGCCGCGACTGGATCAATTAATTTCCTCCAAAATAATCAGCACAGATCATCAACTAACACACATACTGTTGCAGCATTTATAGTTTTAACTGTGCACAAGATGAATCACTGGCAGTATTTCACAAAGAACACAATATTTTTCATGTGGGTTGTCTTCCCAGTAGTCTTCACCGCAGGCAACAATCATCAGTTAACATCACAGCCAGGGAAGTACTTTTATATGTTCCATCACCGTCCACTTGAGCGTTCTGTTTTTTTTCTATGAATAGGGGCTGTGATTGGAGCAGGGAGTGCTGGAAATCCTTTGAAAGAGAAAAACAAAAGGTCTCCTCTGCTGCGATGAAGCAGACCTCTCAAGAGACTGGGGCTGGGCCTGACTCAACCTTTCACACAATCGAAAGCCAACAATACAACAAACCCTGCCCTCGCCGAGCTTCTATTGTCCTGGAGCACGCCACAGCTGTGGAGAATCACATTTAGGTGTCAGAGGCAACAAATGTTTCTTTAATTGGAATAGTGGTATTAGCTCATGTTTCCTCCTCGTGCTTTATGAATCCCCAGTGCCTATTGTTTGGAAGTTCGCGTTGACGTCGCCTTGGCGGCCCCGGCTAATTGAGAGAGTGTGTGTTTGGACCAGGTTCAAAAGGAACTAGTTGTGTGTGTGTGTGTGTGTGTGTGTGTGTGTGTGTGTGTGTGTGTGTGTGTGTGTGTGTGTGTGTGTGTGTGTGTCTGTCTGTGTGTGCTTTAATTTCCAAGGTTGTGTCTGGGAGTGTAAGTCTGCAGGATCCTGGCGCTGTGTGTGTCTACTCTGTATGTCTCTAGTATTTTATCTCACTTACAGTAAGTCTTTATTCTATTTATTGTAAATGGGAGTAGACACACACACACACACACACACACACACACAGACTCCACTCTCAGACGGATTAAATCAACACGAAAAAAGTGACCACATTCGCTAAATAAATAAAAAATCATAGACAAATAATCCAAAACAATATGTATTCATAAGAATTAAGCGGATTTCCAGATTCACTTGCTTAATATCCAATATTAATATTTGATCTGATTTCGAATAAACACTCAAAATATTTTGTTTTTCTCTCCTTGAGATTTGGGAAACATAATCAGCTTTTGATCAGCTTTCTACACAGTTGACAAAATCAAAAAAAAGTACACAAATGTATTAAACATTCAAACGTCATTATAATTATTAAAGCTGCACTTTGTCTATCTTTCAGTGCAAAAATCAATAAGAAGTGTTTATTATTTTTTACACAATTTAAAGTCAGAAGTGAATCCCTATTGGCCCGATTAGTACCTGATTTTTTGCACTCTCCTAATCTTTCCTAATCTGAGGAGATAAGATTACTGATAATCTAGGGCATCAAAGACACACCAATCCCTTTCCTAATATGGGATCTTAACACTGGATCAAGACAACTCGCCGCAATCCAGGTCACAAGCCAGGATAAGAAAGATTAAGGAGAGGAAGAACTCCTTATTTTCTCACTTTCACTCATTCAAGAAGTGTATTGTTTATCCAATTCAGAATATAAACAGTATGTAAATCAGTTTTCTAACTTTTTACTCACTCAAACGTATTTCTACTCACCCACATGTTCTCCAAGACAGTCACCGCCTTGCAGTTAACACATATGTAGATAATGCACATTATTTTATTAGCATCAATATGATAGAGGATCTTATTCAAAGTTATGACATTGTAAATATTGATTTAATGAAATTCCTGCATCAAGGAGAGGCTCAAATTTTCTCAAATACGCAATCAATGATATGTACTGTCGACTCCAGGGGTGTGAGCAGCAGATACTAATGCTCTCCTGTTTTGATATTGGTAGAAAAAATAATAATAATATACCACTGACAAAAATACTGCATTTACATTGCGATTAATTTACTCATTTTATATTTAATTTAAAACTGGACAAATTAAATAATCCACATGTTTATTTTCAACAACCTGTTTACAGTATGACTGTTTTAATCTTTGATTTCTGATGAACAATAACATTGGAAATCTACAAAGGACAAGGGTGGCGTGTTGTCTCCCATCTTGAGACAGAACAGGTGCTGTGGTCTCCAAGATCAGTGTCAGCCGCGGATTACAGCATGTGTCGCTGAGGGATTGTGAACGCAACTTGAGAATTACTGTCATAGGAACTGAGATTACAAATATGGATTATATGGGGAGGGATAAGACGCAGATAGTGCTAAATTCACCAGATAATCTGTCAGCATGCCCTGATGAAAATATTCCTTATTTGAAAACAGAATTAAGATGGCTTTAGTGGAGAGTGTGTGTGTTTGTGTGTGTGTGTGCAAGAGGGACTTTTTCATATGTTTGTGTGCGTTGCAGAGGACAAACTGGGATTATTTCAGCAGAGTGTGCTCTGTGCATCATATCTGTATTCATAACATGAAAATAACTTCATCAAAACAATGGCAGGATTTATACTGATATAAATGTGTTATTGATAATATTTTACCTTTAATTTTAGATAATTCACTTTTCATTTAACCTGTAGTCATAGGCCCTGACAAACAACATGAATCTCATCTCCACGTTATGTGTGTGTTTGTGTTTCACACATTTATTTCGACTGTGACCAGTCTTGCTAAAACTGATCTGATAAGAGCATCGAGAGTGTGATGGAGTGTGTGTGTTTGTGTGTGTGTGTGTGTATGTGTGTGTGTGTGTGTGTGTGTGTGCAGCGGTGGGCTCAGAAGTGAGTGGTTTGGAGAGAATTCATTAGCGTGTAGACAGGTGGCTAATGTTACACTCTACTGGTGAAAGTCAGAAGCCCGAGGGGTCCTGCACTCTTCTCTCTCGCTCCCTCTCACTCTCCCTCACCCTCTCTCTCTCTCTTCCTCTCCCTCTGTCTGTCTCTGTCTCTCTCTCTCTCGCTCACTGTGTGATCGGTAAAGCTACACCGGCCTGGATGACATTTCCAAAGACAACAGGCCACTGATTAGAAAATGGTCTGCACTGAAGCGACAGCCTCAGATCTTTATCAAAGTTTAACATCTCTCTGCCTCTCTCTCCCGGCCTCTCTCTCCCTCTCTCCCCAACCTTGCTATCTATCCGTCTCGAAGGCCTGTCTCTCTTGGGAGCCAACTATAAGTACTCCATCAGGCAAACCGCATTAGTGTAATTTCGTCCCAGGAAATTAGCAGAGCAGAGCGGCGCCAATTAGAAGTCAATAGCTGGCTTTATTAATCGAGCTAGCCATCGCACTTGATTAGATTAAGCTGGGGCTGAGCTCTGTTTGTGTGTACGTGCGAGTGTCCCTGTGTTTATTCATCTGTGTTCCTGCCTGTCAGTGTATTGCTTTTGCATCCTTGGCTCCCTCACTCTCTCTCTCTCTCTCTCTGTCGCTCTTTCTCTCTCTCTCTCTCTCTCTGTGTGTGTGTGTGTGTGCATGCAGGCCTCATGCAGCGAGCGGCAGGTGCTGCTGACTTGCTGATCCTGTCTCATTGGGACTGTCTGCGGCTCCGTCAGAGCTCAGTAATATGTTGATATTGACCCTCTTCGACTGTTCTCAGGAGCCACGCTGCAGAGGGAGCGAGGGGCCGCGGCTAGAGGCATCGGTTAATACAGAGACGGCTCGGCCCAATCGGATAAATTAAACTGACATCATTACATTAGACCACTGTAATCGTATAGATGCAATTAGCGTGCCACATGCGGAGCGTAATATCATACGATCGCAGCGTGAACCATAACACACAGATGGATATTATGGGTAAAACAGCTTCGCAGGTTATTCAATATGTGTGTGTTCCTAGTGTGAAAAGCTGTTTGGAGTCACCTACAGTAGATCAACATACTTCGGTGGATTGGAGAGCTTAGGTGGTGTTATTCACTGATACGCCCGAGCGCACACACACACGTATCCTGGAAATATGGATATATATCCCCACGTTTTATCCCCGGTAGATCCTCTACATGCAGATTAAAGTGTGAATTTCCTGCTTTATTACTGCCCCTGCCCATATGTGTAATCTCCACATCCCGGCCCTCGCTGGCAATCCCTCGCGAACTTGTTTTAATCCAGCTGGGATATCTGCCGACTAACACCTGTTCCTAGAGGAGCGCGGAGCAGAAAAGATGCTGGAGGAGACTCGGGGAAATAAGCATGTACTGAAGGTTTCAAAAGAAGCAAAGGTTTTTGTGTCATTCCTGTCGATCTGTTTATAGATCCAGTTGTGCTCGTGCGTTTTGTTTCTGTCAGTGTGTTTGCATATCTGTCAGTCTTTTGTCACTCGGCCCCTTTCGCCCTCACTCCTGAAATAAATCTTTTCAATCTGCATCGTGAAAAGCGCTGGAGACGAGCCGATAGCTTTTTTAAACAAACACACTTCAAACGCGTGCGGTGCAGTGGCGTGTATACAAATTACGCACACAGAGAAGGAACGGAAACCTACATTAGAGTGACAAGGTTATAATTTTCTTTTTTCAGCACCAGTCCCTTTGCTGAGGTAAGAGATCTAATCACAGTTCACCGCTGCCGGAGCGGAGAGCTGCGAGTGTTAAATTTCCTGCTAAAAACACTGGAAATCCAAGGCCCCTTTGTGTCTTTAAAACATGGAGTTAGAGAACCACACAACGGTCAACACAACCCAACCACAGAAACCCCACTCCCTCTACGCACACACACGCACACACACACACACACCAGTATCACTGCTGCCAGCGGTGGCAGCTCAATCTGTGGAAAGGCACCATCAGATTTCCAACACAGCTGGCACCCTTAGTTGGCATTCATTTCAATCTGTGTCGATAGAAGATAAAAATGTTTCTATCTACACCCGTACGACCCGTCATTCCATCCAGCTACAGACATGCTACCACAGCCGAGGCCCCAAAACAGCATCGGGCTTCACTGGCCCAGAAAGGACAGCTCCCCCTGGGCTGCATCTGAGAGGCTGGTGGCTAAGTTGCTCTGACAGCTACATGCTTTAACAGATGCAGTTCCCATCCAGTGAAACAGCCTCTTTGGGGGCAGATAAGCTAAAGAGAGTCGCTATGGCTTTAGCGGCACTGGGTCGCTAGAGTTGATAGAGGGTAGCCGGTTGATATCCGTAGCTGCTGGACAGACCTTGTCCACTGTGATTGAGCTCATGAATATTGCGATTCGTGACCTCATGGACGATATTGTGTCAGCAGAGTGGACAGCTGCGAGCAGGGTTATCAGTAGGTTCAGAAAGTTCACTGATTTGAGAAGACGTGGGTATCACTGTGACAGAACTTTAGATGAAAACTATATTTTTTACTTGTTACAGAATTTATTAGCATAGTTTCAATTTGTAAACAAAAAAGGTTGAATAGACATAATGTCATTGCAAGCACCTCAGTTCTACTTTCAATGTGTTTTTGATAAAATGGTCCACTCAGCATAGCTGCTTTCGGTCATGCACTGAAGTCCGGACATTTTAATTTTGTGAGAAAAAAGCAGGAAAATGTCTGTAAAGTTCACAGCAAGCGAGTGGCAGATGCGAAACTAGAAGAATACTCATGTCTCAGGATGAAAAATCGGTGCCATACACAAAGACGCCGCTAAAAAACGATGTCAAATTGCAATTAGGCGATCCGAGTGCTGTAAACAAAAACATTTGATTTCTGCAGTAGAATGTGTATCGTGTCCTGCCTCCTGACTGCTCTACCCAGGCGCTATCCCTCTTAATTATCCTGTTTATGTGAACACGTCTGACTCTGACAATCTTCTACTGCGTTTTTCATTCTAGAAGGACAAACTCTGGAGAACGTCCGGACCCAGTTTTCTAAACGTTCTCTGGAGTTCATCTGAACAGCTTATGAATACCAGCTTGGTCCAAGGACAACACGTGCCAGGAGCCGTGCGATTTAATACAGCAGCAATCAACTGTGCATCATGCCAGGGGTGGCAGCCTTACACCCCAGCAGCTTACCAGGCACTTCAGGCTCAAATCTAATCACAGAAGCAACAATAACTGTGGAGGGAAACAAAGCGAAAGGCATTTCATATTCATCTCCCCTGTGTTAGGTGGACTGAGTGCCAGCTGGACTGTAAGGGCCCGCGAGGAAGCAGGTAATGTTCCCGACTGCAAAACAGTCTTAGGTTACCGAGTAAAACTGGAATCATTGATCTGTGCGGCCACGGGGGAATTGTAACTGCGCTGTTTGAAGATATAGGATTTAAATGTTTCTGACAAGGGGAAGTGAAAGAATGTGGAAGGGTTTTCAAAAAGGTCTGTGGTGAATAATTAAAAAGCTGAATTATTACTATAAAACAACATGTTGGTGATGTTTCACGTAGACTTTAAAAGACAGGGGACGGACATTTTATTTCTCATTATGCAGTATGCTCATCTGAACTAACAGAGGGGGTGTGAGGTATAATTGTACAAGATCTAAATGTGCAATATGTATACAAAGTGCTCGGGGGTCTCAAACTAAACAATAACTAAGACCTAGTTTGATGATTTCTTAGAGCAGAGTGCTATCATGGGATTTGCAGATGAATTGATGTGACTATGACTCAGGCGCAAATCATGTTCATAAATGTATTAAAGTTTTAATCATAGTACCCAGGAAAAAGGTAATTAATCATCCATTAAGAATTACCAGTACAAACAGTGGAAGGGGAAAACATTTTTGTGTGTTTTTCCATCAACAAAGCCGATGTGAATTAAAAGGCAAACAAAATGTCCCGTTACTTTGAATAAAACTGGGTATTTCTCTGGGTTTGACTATTGTTGGAAAACTTTGGAAAATGTTAGTACACAGTCAGCAAAATCTAAAACAAAGGTCTAATTGTTGACATTTTAATGAAAAATGTGTTAGATATTATATTTTTTAGTGTGTAAAATAGCAAGGGAATACATTAAATTCTGTTTGCAAAGAGCAATTCTCTGCCTTTAAACCTGAATGAACTCTCAAACCCACAAAATAACATCTAATTAAATTCTTAAATTATTTTCTGTTCCCTCTCAAAATTGCAAAATTATGGTGGAACATCTGAGCTTGTGCCCTCGTCTCAAAAATTCCCCAGATTTGACAATGGGCCTATTCCTAACCCATTTCCAACAAACGGCACCATTCACATTGGCTAAATCATGTGAAGTATCACAGAGCCATGACCAGCTGCTAACCTCGCTGTCGTAGACTCGACTGTGCCTCGGGAAAACAATGTAAATGAGTTAAAAATGCAGCATAAACAAACAAAATCCATAAACTGGGGCTTTTTAACACGATACTCACAGAGATGTTGATGTTTCCAATTCTTTCCTTTCGTTTCTGAGACTCGGTGAGGACAAGTAAACATGGAATCAAAGAGTGGAAAGTCTGAGAAAAACAAAAATTATCTGTCAGTGCTGCTGAATGTTTAAAATACCATGCAAACAAAATGAGAAAAGCTAAACTATTTCCATACTATTTCGAAACATTACAATAGGGACGTCTGTGGAGGCAAAACTATCTGAGGGGCTTTCATTTCCTTTTTTTTCATCTCTTTACACGAAAAACTCTCCTCTCTTTTATTATTTTGAGAGCCTCCCAGCCCCATGTTCATTTGTGTGTGTGTGTGTGTGTGTGTGTGCGTGTGTGTTTCTGGAAGAAAAACACCACTTATTAGGTGTCACGTCGTGTTAGAAGCTGTGACCTGTCAGGGCTCGTCTCGCTACTTATCTGTCACCACTCGCCTGCTCTGTGTCTGCGGGTGGCTTGGAACACTGCACCTCAATACACATATTTGCTGTTCGAGCACGGCCCGAACAACAGAGAGGTCAGCCATCAAGATGACCCTGATTGTCAAACACAACAAAATACAAAAATGTTTTAGAAGCCTTCCAACCCTCGGGCAGGGATGGCCAGACTTTCATTCTCGGCAATTATCGTGTAGCTGAAAAAGGCAGCGAGAGTGATTTTACACCTAATTACAAACACGGACTGAGTTTAGGAATCGGTGATATTTCAGGGAAGCCATTAATGTTGGCACGCATCAGCTGCAAAGAGAACAAAGACAAACGTGAAGACGAAGTTCTGAAGCGTTGCCCCGGCGCTCACCATTTTTCCAAGCTATAAATCATGCTCGTGATGGGGCCTCGAGAAACTGGAATGTGAGAGGATGACAGTGATGGAGGTGAACTGCCAGACAGGGCGTCAGGTAGCTGCCACACAGGGTTGATCAGCCCCGTGACACGCCAAGAGGCCCAGCCTGTGACATGCAGTGCTGTCCAACAGGTTATAAAGGCAGGCAGGCCGGCGTTGGGGTGACAAGAACCAGGGGCTGTCAAGAGGAAAACGCAAGGACAAGATGTTCTATTCGCCACGTCAACCGGGCGCCACCATCTTTGATTTTGCTCAACTTGGACAGCTGTGAATATGGTGTCCGCATGGCACTGACAGATGCGTGTGTGTCTGTTCGTGTGTGTGTTGCATATGAAGGATGAGAGGTCCCTGTATGCCCATTTGTACAAATACTGAGTGTTTAATATCCTTTAGCAGGAAACAGATGAGCCAAACTTTTCTCACACATAAAAATGTAATGACCCTTGGATTTTCAATTCCTTTGCAAGACAGTAGCTCTGCTGTTCCATCCAGATAGACGATAAATTCTTCATTAGAAATCACATTGCTGGCCATCGGTTTATTCATAGCATAGGTGAAGTGAGACTCTGACGTTCAGTTTAGCTCCAAGCTCAGCTTACTCTGTCATCCGTCCCCGACAACGCCGGAGGTACCAACTGTCCTCAGCAGATGGATTTGGTGGTGAACTCCTCTACACGGTTGTTAGTACAATATTTAACCGAGCTGTTGGGAATAAATCGACAATTGTGAAACGGAAGAAATGTGGCCGGGTTGTGCAATGGGTTACTTTTAAGGGATTCTCATGATGTTCTGAGAGGGAACAATATGTCTTTTCTTTATGCGAATTGCCATTGAAAGGCTGCATTGAGAGTCTGTTTCCAACATCCCCGGGGGCAAACCAAAATCCCTGTCATGGCACTCAATGATCGGGAAATGGGGAAAGCAAACTCATGCTGCTCTCTGTCTGATAATGTGTCAAGATTATGACCTGGGCTTTGTGGGTCCGGACACGTAGACAGAGTGACAAGCCAGCGAAGGGTTTGAGCTACAGTGCTTTGTGTTTCGAAGCAAATTTAAATGTTTTAAATGTATTATCTGATTATTATCTTAAATATGGAAGCCCAGAGAGGACATTTTATTTTGCAATACCAACAACCTCATGTCCTAGTGTGGAAAATCTGGTTGTTTTTATTTAATGTTCCCAACAAAATTGAATTATCAAATTTTATCCAGCAATAAAAGTCTATTTGCTCATGATCACAGAACTATCAAAGTTTCAAGTTTACATGGCTTTTTATTACATGAATTTGAAAAATCATATAACGAATTATTTAAAAAAATATTAAAGAACCAATTATGTGCATAGGGAGCGGTTGGAATTTAGCCTTTCACGATGTCAAAAAGTCAATTTGCCTGGCTCAGCCTACCTCAGGCCTCTAAACAACACCAAACAATGCAGTGCTTTGCAGAAGACAACCGTTATCGGGTCCATCTGTTGGACATATTCCAGACACAGCAGAAGTTAAGTGATCAAGGTCTGCAGCTGATCACAGCACCTCGGGCCACGTTTAAGGTGCCGTGAACTCAGCGATGAGGGCGTCCTCTGCCAGACACGCACGTATTCCAGCAAAAGGCCTCACACAATTAATAACCATACACACTGACATTTCAACAACACCAGGCCATGTTCACACACAGACTTAACCTCGCCCTGCCCCATCATTTCATGCTCTGCATCAGTGTTTACCTGAAAAAAAAAAAGCCATCCCTTGTTCAATCATGGCCTGTTGTTGACTGAGAAGTTTAATGATAGCTCTAGGGCCTCCTTATGGGCTAGAATCTACCATCGGCAGTCAGTCATTTTTGTCTCTCAATCATTCCTCCTGCTGTCTCTGAAGGACAAGGGTTGAAGTCACGGTCAGGACCCCTAAAAGGGGCCGTCCTTCCTGTCGTTCCACCAATCACAAGACCTGCCTCTGAGAAGCATCGGTGCAAGGTCAGATGACATAGATACAGCAGGAGCATGACACTGTTCTGTGCCAGCAGAGCAAACACACACACACCAACACACACAAACACACACAAACAATGTGCTCTGCATATTTGCTGAAATTTAAGTGTTACAACATCCTGTCATGTGAATCGCCATATCTGATTTCTCATTAATCTTCTCACTGACAGCTCCTTGTATCGAAATCTGAACACAAACAGCAGTTATGCAAGTTCATCCCAAAAAAACATCTGAATGATTTCATTGACTATTAGAACGGGAATGTTCACTTTAATGAAGAGGGAAGATTTTTACAGTCCAGTGAGGCTCTTTGTTATTATTTGTGTGGGAGCGACTTCTCCTTGTGTTGAAATAGCCTTTGGATCTTTAAAAGAGCACGGCATACTGTATGTCTCATCATGTAATATTTGAACTGTTGTATCCATGTCAAACAAGCCGGAGAATAGAATGAGAGATTAACTGGGAAAAAGCTTTAGGGTGAATTAGTCTGCGGCAGAGTGCCTTATGCAGCAACAGACAGGAGATCAATATTTACAGACACTCCCTTGCTTTAGACAGCATTCATGTCAGGACGAACAAACAAGGCCTCGCTGCAAACGAAATGTCCAGCCCACACACACTGCACTACACACTCAACAAGACAAAAGTACACACGCTTTCTCCTACCTCGTCCCAATCCCACGCCTCCGCACAGAGGCACTCCGCCATGAGACAAAAGCGCAGGCAAAGGTTGACAAAAGGTGTCTATGGATCTTCTGTGTCACACACGGCAACCGCTGTCTACATTCACCCTGCAATTATCTCCTTACAGAACTAATACCGGCAGTTAAGTGGCTGGCTAAAAGCATGTGCACACAAACGGGGCCAGAGAGCAAGGTGGTGCACTTTGTTTATCTGCCGGCTCCATCACATACCTGATATACTGCTATCATCACCGCGCCTGACAGGAAACTACTCAATCTGACCATACGGGAGAGTTGAACAACAAATGTGATGCATCACAAGCCATCATATTTTCACATGCACACACAAAAGAAGAGTGAAACATGTGAGGAGGCCAATTACGGATGATTACAGGAAGCTAATGGCAAATTTGCAAGCTATAATTCAGCAACATTAGGCCAGTATGAGTGTTTCTGCATTGTTTAATCACTTAACACCACCAGCCCCGCCCTTCCCCTACTCCCCCGCCCCCCCCCAAGCAACATGCTTTCTTGAAGGTTCATCGCAAGTTTAAGCTGCTGTTGGAAGAAATACTGGTGTGATGAGTCTCCGAGCACTCGATGACAAATTGGTGTTACTGACACAAGTTTGTGTAGATTTGCATCGCTTCCTGTAAGTTGTGATTGCGTTGAAGCTATCTATAGGTTTAACCAAGACATGACCAAGGCCCGACAGTGCCCTTGTGGAACCACATCCAAATTGTATTTGCAAGTAATTCTAGGAGACTTATATTAATGAGTGTGTACAAAAGCAGATCTTTTTCTATAATCTAGGTCCACAAATTACTCTGAGAAAATCAACAAAAATGTTGAAACCCCCCCTGACCTTGCAAAGTTGATGAAAGTAAGAAATAAATATATACCGAATCCGGCACCAAGATTTTATGGTTTCTCTTCTGATTCATACTTTTCCTTCCACCAAGTTTCGTGGAAATCTGTCTTGTTGTTTTGCTCTCAAACTGACAAACTACCGCAGATAATTGCCTCTTTGAAGGAAGGGATAACATAGATAATTAATAGTAAATTTATGAGTTTATGAGACCAAAATATCATTCGTGCAGCTAGTAAATGAGGATGCATGGAAGACAGTACAAGAGATGTGTCATGGTAATGTAGTAGCTCTAAAAATGTCCAGCCTCCAATCTGTCCATGAGCCAGTCGGTTTACCCCGGCTAAAATGAGCAAAACCCGCTCTAAAGGGAGCGGTGACAGTGGTAACTTGAGCTAGTGTGAATGGACTCATTGTTGCATTGGCTTAATTAGGCGTGACAAGCGAGGCGTGAACAGATTCCCATCATTAGGCCCCCTAAAAAGCCCATTAGAATCAATGGGCCACACTCCGGTCAGACTTTCTGTCTGCCAGCCAGCCAGCCTCCTGCCCCTTCAGCAGGACACTGGATATAGTTACAACCACCCAGCCACAGCTAACTCAAACAAGGCAACTCTATCGCTGCAGCCTTAACACCCGGGGTAATGCAATTGACGCCATGTTCGAGGGAAAAGTGGAGCTTGATAAGAAAGGTAGGGACATGTGTGTGTGTGAGGGGTGGCTCGGTGTGAGGAGCTGTGTGTAAAGGAGAGTGTATGTTTGTGCGAGTGAGAGTCCACAAGCATCAGCCTGTCTGCTCGACAGAGAACCGTAGCAGACAACGCATCCAGGCAGCCAGTGTGGCTGATGAACTGCATGGATTAGCAGGCACTTCTGGAGCCCAAGTGGCCCTATCAATACAGGACCGGGCCCATTGATCTGTTGTCTGGCAGGGTGCTGGGGCTAATTCCTGGACCTTGGCTCTGAGTGCTCCTCGCTGGGGAGGTAGGAGGAGGGCGGAGGTGGGGAAGAGACTCACTGACTACGGGTGGCGCCATCCGCAGACCCTACTGGATTTGAGGGCTCAGCGCTGCACATGTACCAACTCAATAGACTCATTACCGCAGCACGGCCGATTAGGCCTCAGCAGGAGTTGTAATTCTTTATAAATCGATATTTATTTATTTTATACAGAGACACGGCTGTGGGTAGGAAGTGCGACCACAAAAGAAGAAGTTGACTAAGCCTATGCCGTAGATATCGTAGAGTTTAATTTGTCATATGAGGTGTAACATCCCAAATATTTCAGAAATTAACGATGAAGAATGATCAGTAAATGAATGTTTAATCTCCTTATTTATATATTGTTTCTGTTGAGAGTTGTGTAGTTAAAAGACAAAATCCCCTCAAAAAGCTCCAATTACCAGGTCACCAAAACTTCACTTAACTTTAATTAGACTTTACTGTAAACCAATGCCTCTCTCTAACATTTGTCACTGTATGGTATGTAAATTGCAGTGTGTTGACAAATGGAGCTTATCTAGAGTAGAGTAGCCTGCATTAGCACCTCCATGTAATCCCTGTCCGTCAAAGATACGGCCGGTGGACGAAGTGCACAGAGGAGTTAAAGGGATGGTGTGATAAGAGGGGAGTTAGAAGGGGGCCAAGGTACCTGTTGAAGACAGGGAGAGAATAACCACCAGAAGAAGAGAGAATGTAAGGAAAGAAAAAAGAACATGTTAAGAAGTAAGAGAAGGAAGAGTGAATTGTTATTTTTGCAGGGAAATTGAGCAGCAGGCTTTTCCCCTACCGGCCCGAGGCTGTTGTTTTAGCTACATGTACACACTGCTACTGCAACTGATATTGTTAAACACACACATGCACAGCACATAAATCTGCGGAGCCATGCCCTGCGGTCGTGAGCTGCACTGGGATTTTGTTGTTGCAACATGGAGTTGGACATTTTCAGAAGAGAAGAAACCGTGAAGCAGACTGTGTGGAAATGGTGAAATGGAGAGGAGTGAGTGATGGACTGCTTCTACCTTAATCAGTGGTGAAGACAGAGGATAAACACCTACTGCTGAATATTTGATGACTGAACCTGATTGACTGTCTGACTGAGTGACTCATTGTGGTGCTGAGGTGCATGACATCTTTTACAGAACCTCGAGATTCTTAAAGATTCACACAAACTGTACACAAGTAGGAAATATGTCAGACGTCTCAAAGATGATTTGAGAACAATAAAGGTCACAAACCCCACCTCCTCCAAGTTAGTAGATTGGATATGAATCAAACTAAATACAACACACAGCTGAGGTAAACAACGGCCTTGGTTAAACCGTAGACCGTATATATGGATAAACTGAACTTTTCATAGGATTATATCAGGTCGGATTAAGAGGCAATGGGTCACCAAAGTTTCATGGCAAAATACTAACTCACTGTCCAAGTCAACTTTTTTATCCCAGATGAGAAACTTGGGCGACACTCAGGTGCACAGGACACACAAATCAACCTGAAATGTCATGTAATACTTCTAAAAGTCAGAAATATATAAAGGAACTAAACCAAAAGTTCCCTAAAAATCGTGAATTTTAGCCTCATTGTAGCTCCAGAGAAAAAAAACCTTATGATACCTTCTGGGGACCATGAATGTCTAAACACAATGGTCTTGTTTCAGTCTAGACCACATAGAGCCATTCCACTAGCATGGCTAAAAGAATGATTATAGTGAAGTATTATTACACGTGATGATATTACTTTGGAGAATTCATTCTGCACAAGTTACAAAGAATCCTGCACTTGATCAATAACTGTTCAGTTGGCTCATAGAAAACACTGAAGACATCCAGCAATACACCAAAAACTCATCACTGCCGCTGTGTCCAGTATCCTGTGCAGTACAGAATGTCCGATTTATAAGGTGACACCGGCCCATGTCAGCATGTGATCATATCAAACGTTCTGACCTTTATTTACGTGATCTGTGGCCAACCTGCTCCTTAGTAACTACACTCTATGCACAGCTGCAGAATCATTTCAACTCATTTTATGAAGTGCAAAGTTACAACAGTTTTTAAAGGAGAAAATTCGGCAAAACTACTCATACCTTAACAGATACGTCTGAGTATGTATACTCTGATATATTGACTGTTTGAGGACCAACACTTTAAGGATATATGGTTTAAAAACAAGTATCTTTACTTGAAAACATTTGTCCTCATTAGTGGATCAGAGTGCTACATGTAGCACTACATTACTCCAAGATCAAATATGTAGGTTTAGAATTTGTGGACATTTTTCTGCAGCACGGAGAAAGAAGCTATTATATGTTATTCTGAGTTATGATATTCAGATTCCCTTGTTTAATATTAAGCATGCAAAGTAGAAGAGGAAATCCTTTGTGGCTTGAAATGTCAGGTCTGAATTTAAAAGTTAAATTGGTGACAAATGACAACAGGTGGAGTTTTGATGACAAAATACGCTGTTATATCACTATATAAATGGCCTATGGTAAGAAGTAAAGTATGTGTTCTCCGTTTATTCCAGCCGCCATTCCACCTTGTCACCACTTTCCCTCATTTCCCCCTCTCAGCCCTTACCGGGTCATCTCCATCTCTCCATCGATTCTCATCTTTCAGTCAAACTGTCTCCCTAAAATCAACTCGGAATAACTTTTCACCTCCAAATTCCTTCCAGAGACATAAGTTACCTCTCGGCGCCCTTTAGAGAGAAAACCCGTTCATATTTGATTTATGTCTGAGCAGAAAAGGCAGTAATGTCTCCTGTAATCGCGACGTGTGTAATCAGGCAGGCTTTTGATGGGCTAACGGTCGGACGGGCACTCCACTTGTGTATCGAGAGGGATATTATATTTGGCAGCTGTGTCACTTGTAAAAAAGGTTTTCTTTGATTTCCAGAGAAAAGGGATTTCGAGATTCCTCTGACATTTAGAACAATTTTCTCTAGTCTCTTTTACTTTTTTGTCAGACAAGGAAAGAGGGCAGTTTCTAAAAAGACTTTTGCTATTGTGTTTCAAATTATTGATTGTATTAATTGAGTTGAGAATGTACTGGAATGTATTTATTAAGATATGAAAATAACTTTTTTTAGATATTGTCATGTATTTATGTGTGTACATAAAATTAATTTTAGGGTTAGAGTGAGGTGTTTTTACTTTTCCTTTTAGTTGTTTGCACTAAAAGACTAAATGAAAGAATGGATTACATTTTGTTGTTTAAAAACAAACCAAAATAGCAAAATAGAACTTTCAGGCCACATATACAGACTAATAACCTTTTTTTTGTTTTTACTAAGTATTATTGGCGGGTTGTTTGTTAACCTAGTCTCACTTTCCCTGGTTTTGTTGGCTGGAGCCTCTTACCGACACGGTGCACTGCAACAGTATATTAATAAAAGGAGACATTCCTACAGGTGAAAGAGGGTCTGTGATGACTGAGGGGAAATTGGGGGGAAAACGTTGGCACAGAAACTGCTTTAATGTGTCATGTAATCGCAACAAGTGTGAGATCAAGCGGCTTTTGATGGGCTAACTGTTCAAGTGCTCTCCACTCACATGTCAGGAGGGATATTACCTTTGGCAGCCCTGTCACGTTTTTCCGTCAAAAGCTTCCCTCTGATTTGCCGACAAAAAAGCTGCTCTGGCGACATTTGCATCCATTTCCCTTCCCCACATGTGCCGGGGAGGGAGGGGAGCCGTCACAGGCTTCAGCCGATGAAATACTCTGACACAACCGGCGTTGAGTGAGGATCTACGGTAATTCAGTGAGAATTCCTTCATTAGCCTGGCTGGTGCTGAGTCGCCTTCCTCAAAATGGATGACACTATACTGAAAGCAATTCTCTATTCTTTATAGATCGTTTCTCCATGCATGCTGTCTTGGCATCAGGTTCTGTATGTATAAGCACATGACTGTTCACGCACATTTGCTGCTGTTTGCGCCGTGTCAGGGGCCCAGGATCCCTGTAATCATGCCTGACACCAGACCAGAGGCCCCATATGCTCCACACTACCCCTCACTAATTTCAACCTCACCGGCAACCTCTCTCCCCGATCCCTGCACCGGGCTGACAGGGGCCAGACTGTGGCTCCAATCAATCCACGCTGATGGCAAATAGCTTCCAGAGCTGTGCCAGGCTTATTATTTCCCACCCAGAACCTGCACAGGCTCAGGTGAAATTGGCCAAGCTGAAGAAGGACGGAGGGAGGGGTCATCGTGGGGCTGACACACACAAGCACAAGCACACGCACACCTACACACACACACACACACACACATCAGAGCAATCACCCCACCGTTTGCGGAGATTCTGACAGCATAAGTGCCGTCATAACCATACACGCTAATGCTATCATGTGTATTTAAATTTACACACTCACACACACACACCAGCAGGAAGTTAGGATTCTGGCCTAAACAAACTCAGGATGCCAGGGCGTGTGGGTCTTAAAACGCACTTCCACAAGGGATCAGGTGGCTTCTGATGAGCGCTAGTTAAAGTCTTGAATGTCCTCCACAAGTGCATCCACATTGCCCAGATAATCACTCAGGGAACTCAGACTCGGGGGGAAATATGATGTCAGTTTTGAGTGATTATTATCAATACAAAAAATAAATTATTCTGTCAATCAGTGATGAATTCTACATTCTAAATCCTAACTACTGCGTTTTGGTTCACAAACAAAACAAACAGCATTTCCAAACAAAAACGATCTCTGTCGACGTGAGCGACCACACTTAGGCGCCTACCAGACATGTGCATGGTGGTGTACACAGGAAGTGCTTCAGTAATAGCTGGTGTCCTACACATTTAAGCAGTTGTATCATCGCACACAGCAGCTGTTAGCAATGGCAACATGGTCAGCAACTCTTCCAATTGATTATCCGGAAGGGGGTCATGTGCTAGGACCTGGGAAAATCAAAGAAGGCTACATCGTGAGGGAAATCAGCAAGAGGTTGTAAGTATCTATATCATCATTTTCAAACATCTTTGTTTCCTCGTGTCCAGACTTAAACTCCGCCCAAGGGTTTTCAAACCATAGGGCCAGCAGCTTTTCCAAAACTCCTG
Source organism: Limanda limanda (assembly GCF_963576545.1). NCBI lineage: Eukaryota > Metazoa > Chordata > Actinopteri > Pleuronectiformes > Pleuronectidae > Limanda > Limanda limanda. The sequence goes on along the minus strand of NC_083636.1, from coordinate 33,710,970 downwards.
AGTAGTGTGGACGCCAGGTCCATAGCAGAGTTGTTGCGTTTTTTCAACTCAATGCAGTATTATGGATTTGGCCTAAGATTGCCCCAACCCATCATTAGACACACGACCTGCTTTCCTTTGAAATGTTAGCTGCCAAACTCCAAGCCAGTAGTGCTATTACTGAGCTTCCTGTCTTTTTGCCAAGCAACACACAGACAGGAGAGAATGGCATGTTTACACAAAAAGTGAATGAACTTGTTTTTAAGCTGCTTGTGATCCTCTAAATCATCCGTGTGACTGACGCGTAGGTAACACCTCCAGTGACGGCGCCCCAACCACCGCAGCAAGGCTTGTTCCCTGTTGAGGAGGATGCTGATGCAGAATTATGTTTTGTTTGTTTTAGTTGGAGGTGAGAACATATTTCACAGAGCTGAAGGTCACAGGGCAAGTCGACTTCTATGTGACGAGGGGAGGAAATATGAGCCTTTAAAGCCCTTTAAGTGATTCCCTCACTGTCTTGGCCTGAGGGCGAGGCCAGGCTTGTTTCAACACACCCAAACAGAGCAAGGCCCCGAGCTGTACGTGGACAGGGGAGTGATTTGCGAGGTTGTTGGGGGCATCATGTGGTCACAAACTGGAGGAGGGAACCACTATCTCTTTTTCAGTATTTCACCCCCACAAACACACAGTCACCTGCTCCCGCCTGATCCCTCTGCCCGGGTACGAGCGCTGCACCTAGGCTGTAGGTCACGTCTCCACTTGTCAGATGCCGAGTACGGGATGCTCTCCAGCAACTGCCGTTTTGCTTCTGAATGGCTCCCTTTCTTTTTCTGCTAATGAGAAGTTCATTTTCGGGACGTGACCTTTTCAGAGATAAGCCGCAACTATCAACATAACGGGAAATTTGAAAAAAAGACACACATGGGAAAACACATTTGGGGCTTTCCTGTTGCATAAAGTGCAAAAACAGCTTCTGGTTGGCTGCAACAGTGATGGGAAGAAAACAAAATACAGAAACAAATACCCAGGGATGTGATAAAGAGCAAATAAATGACTGTAGTGTTGTGACTGTAGTGTGTGTGTGTGCGTGTGTGTGTATTTGCAGACTGCCTTGTGCTCATTTTGGTAACCCGCCAGTTCAACTCAGCTGAGGAAATGACTGTGATCGCTGTGTGAGAGAGATTTAGTGTTGCTAAGAACCGACAAAAGTCAAAACAAGCACTGATCAATACAACTCATCACTTGTTCCTTCTATAATCTCAATTCGGAGCACTCTACTCAGCTCATTAAGGGATTTCACACGCTACATGTTTGAGTGTTATGAGTATAAGCACAAAGGAGTAGCCCACGATCGCTCTCTCCGCTGCTCTGTCTCTCCGTCTCTCTCTTTCCCTCCCGTCTCTGCTCTCTGTCTCCTTCACCTCATCACCTCGCCGTGTCTCCACTGTGAGGGCGGGAAGCCACGGAGAGCATCACAGCCTGATTTGTTTAACGGGCCGAGTTGGTGTATGAGGTGTTTCTTTGTGTGTGTCTGTGTGTGTGTGTGTGTGTGTGTGTACACACATGGGAGACAATGAATCAGTCAATGAGGGGGGAAAAAAGAGGGGAGAGATAAGACAAGGTATATTTAATAGCACGGTGTATTTGACATGAGGTCTGGGTGAAGAGGTGGGTAAGCTGGATGAGATCCATGGCAGACATATTGCACACATGCACAAACACATATACACACACTTATCCCTGGAGTGTGCACCTCCTTGTCAGCCAAGTGGTGCTATGCTTTGATCTTGACACTGTGGGTCAACCCGAGGCCCCCATCTCTCTCTCTCTCTCTTTCTCTCTCCCTTTTCTTTTCTCTCTGTCTCCCCTCTCTCTCTCGCTCTGGCTCCCTCCCTCCCTCCAGCCGTCTGCGTGGCTGGCCCGACAGCCTTGGGGTGTTTAGGTTCTGGAGGGATCCCAATTTCCTCTTCTAATCATGACATCATCCTGCCTCAATGGGTTAAAGATGTGGCCAGCATATTCCCCGCTTCCTTGTTCTGCAGCTTCCCATCAAATTACACACATTACATGTTGCCAACCACGCCAGCAAACTCCATTAGTTGCTAAAAAACAGCAGGAACTGGCACAAACATGGAGGAGATGCATGTAAATGCTGCTCGCTCGAAGGATAAAATCATGTGTAGCCGGGCTGAGCATGTGAACACATTTGTGCGTTTAGTTTGTCGATGCGGAGAACGCGAGTTAAAACCATGTCCAGGTCATGAGGTAATCCAATAGTGCTGTTCATCAGTAGTTTGGAGATTGTGCCCCAGCCTCAGACTTGATTAAAGGCTAAGGCTGATTAGAGGTGAAGAGTAGCCGTGGCCTGCCTGGCCTGTCAATAGCTGTTAACTTCACCTCCACCAGCTTGACTAATCACACCGAGAGTGGCTCATCTGACCTGCTTCTTCTCTTCTCTTCTCTTCTCTTCTCTTCTCTTCTCTTCTCTTCTCTTCTCTTCTCTTCTCTTCTCTTCTCTTCTCTTCTCTTCTCTTCTCTTCTCTTCTCTTCTCTTCTCTTCTCTTCTCTTCTCTTCTCTTCTTCTCCTCTGTTTGGTTTCCCCTCTTTACCACCACACTTTCACCATGTTGAGTGAGTAATGAGAGAAGCCCAGTTTACAATCGAGCTCTTCATTTTCTGTCAGGCCGACATCTGTGCTAAGCCATAAAGCAAATAATGATGCATTGTTACTTGAACAATTCAGGTCAATATCAGCTTTGCCATCACAGGGGTAGTTGTTATCATAGCAAAATTCAAATTGACTAAAAACCTATCAAATTAATTTTATTTTACATGTAGCATAGTATTGTATACGATAGCATTACAAAGTCCTTTTTTTTTTTACAGTGCTGAATTAATCATGTGTAGCTAGAGTCTAAGTTACATTATAGAAGGGTTTCTATATATGCAGTAGAGGTCTTTACAAGCATAACAATGAGGAAACCGTCCCAGTATATCTCATTTAATGCACCCTGTCTTCAAAAATTGTATTTATCCAGGAGCTAACTTATAAATAAATATTTGCACGTATAATTTTTAAAGATGTTACATTCTGATTTGTTTTCTCAGCATATTTACTCACACGCTCTTGTGTTTATATTGTGGAGGCAGCAACAACAAACACACACAGGTATGACTTCACTCCACAGGTAATTGAAGTGAATGTTATTCGCTGATCTAAACCAATCGGAGGGCTGAAGTAGGAATTATGGGGTGTGGTCCGAAATTTGCCTGCTGCCAGTAAGTATGAGCCAGGCGTGGTTTTCAAAGTAAATGAAACCCCACGTGCGCCAACAGCATCGTAAATAAGGTGAGGATTTTTATGTGACCTGTCATGTTTGACTCCAAACAGAAAAGGTTCTGCAGCGTCGTTGCCAAAATATGCAAGGTGTGCAAAAATAAAAAGAAGATGAAAATCAAGTTTATCCTAAGGCCTTCGCCGCCTGTTGCCCTTTGATGATCAGCTTATTGAGCTTCAATGTCAAGCCTCAAATGACACCTGCTCTTTGACTGGGTTCCCTCGCCAGTTCCACTACATTAAATCGGAACATTGCAAAAACAACAGTGTTCTGGGTGTAATCAGAGGTGTGACATGTTGAGGTGTTTGAACTCACCGATGGAAGCGACAGCAGTTTTCTCTGCGCTCTGATTTTTATTGTGGTTTGTCCATTTAAAGTCCCATGTGTGGATATCATCGACTGTATATATAATCATCGATGACACGTCTCCACTTCTTCCCGACATCCAGGAATGAACGCTTCTATCTTGGGCCAGTGACATTCTTTGGATCAAGAGTCGCGATATTGCGGTCCAGCTTTAACACGTGCTTGACCAATTGTGAGACTGTCTCAGCTGTCAATCATTTTTTTCATTTCACCCAGGTTTTATAAAACCAACATTTTATGGAGAAACAGAAATAGCTTAAATAACAGGAACAAAACATTATTTGATGTGTATTTTGACTTTTTAGCGCAGCCCATCTCCCATCCACTAACATGGACCAATGAACATGTATGACCTATACTGCAGCCAGCCACTGGGGGGCAATGAAGCCCCCCATTGGCTCCACTTTTAGGAAGCCATAATGTTATCCATCTTCATATACAGTCCATGGTGAATATGTAAAGCTGAATAGTTGCACATGGCTTGTATATATATTGTATATCTCAAGATATGATAAATGCCCATCATCATTTTCATTTTCTCTGTGTGTAAAACTGTTTTTCAGTTATTACTGTGTTCTATTTCAAAAGGAAACTTAAATCTGGAGGCCAAAAACAGTTCTGTTTCAGTTTGAATCAAAATGTTGCAACAGATTCTGGGTCACATTTCAAGTGTATATTAACGAGGATAAACAGCAGCGTGTATCATATCTTTCTTCCCTCAAACTCACCATCCAGTGGAATGGCTCCATCATTGCGGGCAGTTAACGTTCCCGTCCACCTGTTACTGAATCTGCTCCTGACAAGGTCTCATGGGCTCGACTTAGGGAAAGGTTCATTCTGCACCCTCTGCCCAGAAACCCGAGCCCTGGATTTTAATTCCACAGAGAGGAGCTTTCAACCCAAGGCGAGCCAACAGGGATCTACAGCTCTTAGACAGATTTCAAGCTCCTGAGTATAGGCCCTGACATCCTCACCAGCCATTAACATTTCCACTTCCCACTGGCTTCTCTTGTGGTCAACATGGTCAATAGTTGGTATATTATACACAAGGAAATTGCAAAAACATACATGTTGGCAACAGAGGAACAAATCACAACTTCCTTTTCCTTTGGAACTGATATCAGCATTTTTAACCCAATGATGATTCTCTACTCAGTTCCTTAAATGTGTTCATTTGTGTGTATGCCACCACTGGTTTTACTAGCTGATGTATATTTTGCATATTTTAAAACTGTGACAATGTGACACTTTTTCATTTGAATTGTGGCTATAAACATTTAAGTGTTAAGGTTTAAGTTCTTTTGAAAGTCACAGCTGCAAATCTGATGCCACGTTTTCCAAAGCCGGTTATTGGCAAACCACAGTGGAATTAATTTCAGACCATTTTCCTGACTTTAAATCGAACAAATTTAGTTTCTGTGGTGACGACTTTGAGAGTTTTGTACCTACCATTGACTCCTTTGTACTTTCATTGTCTACGTTGTTTTAAATTAACACATTTAAGAGACATATAACAGGTAATAATTTGCCAACCATAAGAAAAGCACAGCAGCAGAAGATCTGAAGATCCCTCGTGAAAAACCTATCCACGCAAAGTTAGCACTTTAACATTTACTGTAGGCCGGCCCTTGCACAGCCAAAAGTGTGTTTTACATTAGGGAATAAGAGAGTGATACTGTGCTTGAACCTGGCATGTAGCAACCTTTATGGTGGCATGAGAGGCGGTTGAAGTCAAACTCACACAGCCGTTTTTCATTCCTTTCGACTTTTTCATCTTCCACTCAGGCTCGCTCTCGGGAGATCGTGCTTTTCTCACAGTGGAGATGACGAATAACGTTTGTTAATGTTACGGCAACACCTCACTGGGGTCTACTGGGGGGGGGGGGGGGGGACACAGCAGATGCAGGTCTAGCAAATGAGTTCACCTAACATTTATGAAAGAGATATTACCCTGGCAGGATCCCAGTCCGGCAAAACAACATACCGCGGGCCTGATGACCGGTGTTCACATGTGTACCCGTGCACTTACGAGCGTATCTCCTCTTTTATTTGCAAAATGAGAAAGGTGGGAGAGGCAGGGAATTGGATTCCTCCGAGCCTGCTGTTCCTTGTCAGTGCGGCTGCAGACAGCTGGGCGCCCACTACAGTTAAGATCAGAGGCCTTGATAACCTGGGCCCTGATTTATGGAGAGCAAACGGCCTCTGCAATCACCTAATGAGGTAGAGAACGCAGAGTGTTTACATGTTTATTAGATAGCCAAAACCAGCTGGGGACAATGTTTTCCTCCACGGCTCCCTTTGTCTCAACACTCAGAGGGTTCGCTCTCATTTCACTGCCGTCACATCAAAGGCATTATTAGTGTATGAAATCCATCTATACATCCATCCATCCATCTCAGTTCTCTCTTGCCATTTTGCCTGAAAAATTATTCAATTATTTTCATTAGCAGACCGTTGTTGAAGAGCGCCATTAGGTCTTAACGTGTAACACTGATCCAACAAAGAAGAAAGGACAGCTGACACTGAAATCCCGGGGAAAACAAACACCCCATTTTAATTCTGTTGCCAGTAAATAGCCAGTTAATGGTGATACACCCATGAGCATGTAACAATGAATATTTGCTTTCTTCCTAATCAGTCTGGCGTAGGTAGTTTACGATCCCCAGCAGACCCTATTGTCTGCCTCCGCAACCAAACTTCACCACATACTTTGCTGTTCTCATTACGGGAGGTCATGGAAAGTGTCCTCTGTAGGGGCTCGTCTACCTCAGGGCTGTTTCTCAGCGGGGAGGAGACTGGAAGTTACATGGCACTGCAGCTTCACGGCTTCATGCACTGCAGCTTTTAACGGTGTAACATTCACCGACATAAACAAACAACTCACCTATCTTCCAGCTGGTAATTCAGTTGCGTGCATCCTTATATAGAGTTTTTTGGTAACCAGATTTCACTGGAAACCTGATCTTCTAATCCCTGCTGCTGGCTATAGTCTGCGAGGTTTATTGCTACTTGTATCATGCCTCTGTATCATGTGCGTTTGTGCACACGCAGATGACCTTTGAGGGAACATTGTTCTCTAGGTCAGATTAATAAATTACAGAAAAACACACGTGTGTGAACACACAAACACAAGCAGAACCTAACACATCAGCATCTCTGGAATCCCTCAGCACCTGGGAAAAACTCTTTGCTGTCCAAAAAAAGTTAATCCACAACAGACCGCTTTCTCGATCTCACCCGCTCTTTCTCCATTTGGCCTTGTAAAACCTTCGCAGATCAAATCCGCTCTCCATCAGGGTTCTGTAATTGTTGTGTTTGTTAGAGGAACATTGGTTCTGAGGCTTTTCAGAGCTGTTTTTTGTTGCCTTGACAAGATCTACGCCACGGCTTGCTTCTTGTTATCTACCGCTGTGCACGAGTGGTGAGCAGATTGTGTCAGAATACAAGCTGAATAAAGGAGCTCTTCTAACTTGTTTTGAAGTCTATGTGACGTATGCAGTGTAAACTGAAACGTTTCCGCTTATTATTTTTCGTTCGGTTTCATGCGGTTTCCTGTTTATTCTACAAAATATGCATGATCCAACATAGAGTGACTTGATAATGAACTTTGCTCAAATCTAAATTTCTGTCATCTCCTTTATCAAATTACAGTAAAAAAAAAATACAGATGCAAATGCACAATCATCCATTCTTATGTGTATTTTTTATATTTTCAGATAGAATCCAATGTCATTTAACATTCAAAACAATTAAGCGAATTAACAACCATGAATTTGTATTATTATTTCCTGTTAAATTTTGTGTTAATTTATAGATTCCGACTCTTATTTTATGGTAAATAGTCTGTATATATATTTCACTTTTCTGACTACTCAAAGGGCTTTACAGTACAGTTTTGCCGTTCACCAATACAATAATATAGTGCATCTATCATACATCATTCCGACACAGTTGTCGGGGGCAATTTGTTTCATACGAGTAGGGGAGACAAGAATCAACCTCATGAGCCAAAGCCACCCCTGTATTTCTATTTTTGATGTTGTATTACTCAAATTCCGTACTCTCATAATGCTGCTGTGAGAAAGACTCCTAAGGCCCTTGACCTTCTCTTTGTTTCCTCTGAATATGCCCTGTACCTATGATACATGGAAAACACAAACACAAAGAAGTGATTCCCAAACAGCCCCCGTAAGCAGCAGCTGATTTACGCACCTACTGGTGTTACAGTAAGTCTGTCGTCTTAATTTCTGTCTAATTCTCCTCCTTTGCCCTTAGAAGCCGCCCGGCCGGCGCTCCTGACCAGCCCCGACCCTGACAAATCACTCATTTTTATACAATTACCTCCCGCTCCCTTCCTGCGCATGGCTGGGTGCAAGTGTCGCCCGCCTGCCTGCCATTGTGTGCTAATTTTAGGCCCATTATTTGCTATAACAAACGTGTAATGGGCAGAGTCACTTTCACATTAATAGTTTGCACCCAGAGGGGAAGTCTTCCCCCTCATCATGGATCAAAGGTCTCCTCTATTGTATCTGACTTCCTGTTTCCCTTTTTAGCCACCGCGTGTTGTTTTTTCTCACTCTCTCAACCTGGACCAAAGTGCTCGGGCCGTCCACGGCTTCAAAAATTGGACACTGCTGTGACTGACAAGCATGAGGAGATGCCCTGTGACCCCGGGGGTGATTGCCGCAGAGCTGACTCGTGATTTGTGGAACCAGCAGGAGATGAGAGGATATGCATGAAGTGAAAGCTCACGCTCCCGATATCATGTGTCGGCAGATGGGAGGAGAAATCTGGATTCCATTGTTGCACTGTCAGCAGAGGTGTCCGGATTTGATAAAATGCCTCGTCACCTCTCTCGGGGTTCAACTCCCACAGATGGTTACTGGTAGACGCAGAGCAGCTGAGATTACTGCGACCTTGGTGCCTAAAATAAGTCCTTTCAGAGTAAAAAGGGGCAAGTGTGTGCTCTTGACTTTGCTCTGATAATCTTACCACGTCCCACTGAGAGGTTAATGCCACTCGCTGCCTTCAGAAGACTGATGTGTCACAGGAAGCGGTTCACTGTGAAGGCCCTTGTGTCACAAAGCTAAACAAACCTCATCACACAATTGTGCTGGGAACAACTGACCCAACACATGCCTGCTATGACTCACATGGACACATCTGTGCGGGAGATAAAGGACAGTAAATAATCAGGCAGCCATTAGTGTCAGAGTAAAGTGATCAATAGATCCTGTGTTAAACCTGAACCTTAAACGAGGCAAACATTTACATTGATGGTAGCGATGAATGATTTCTTTCACTTTAATCATTCTAAGTGTTGCACTTTTCTTTGTGTGAAAAGAGTGAGGATACTGTTAGCTCACTCTCCGGAGGAGGACCCATCGATACCTGTTTACATTACTTTCACCAGGCTTACTCCAACGGATGCCGGCCAATAAACAGAAACTGTGGATGAGCAAACTTGTAATTACACGAATCTGCAAATATTTCAAACACACGGCCATCTCTGCCGAAACAGCACACAGCAAAACAGGCACGCTTTCTGATGCTGTGATAAACAACCATCAGAATATGAGGAGGACCGGGAGGTTCCAGCACGACGTGGCGAGGAGGCGTCTCTCCGAGCCCAGTGATCCTGTAATTAGGGCCACACAGAAGGTGAAAGGGATTGCTGATTGCCCAGGGGACGACCTCTCGGGTGATGATGGGGGGACGGAGGAATATGGGAGCAGTGTGGCCAGTGCTGCAGCCACGAGAGTGTGTCATCGTCCGCCAAGTGACGTGTCCATGTTAATGCAGAACGTCCCCTGTGGGGCAGGGAAGGGGCCGAGCCCTGCAGACCTGCAGAATGAGCTGTTTGTTCATGATACTGTAGGTCAAACATTCTCCACCCTGCAGTCAAGGCTGATGATTTCACAGAAACTGTGTAGAGAGCCACAGCTAACTCTCGGCAAGTGGAAATTCAAAGAACGGCTGCAGAGTATGACGCACTGAAAATGATTCATATTATTAGTGTTGTACACATGTAAAGCATCAAACAGAATATAGCTTACGTGGAATAAACTAGAATTGCACATTCCTCCACCTATGCCCAACACTTATATTCAATCACCAAGTTTCACACACTCGTAGATATCAGGCCTGATTTGTATGTGTCAAATTGGTGAAAATGTCTCAATATTAACGAAAGTGAAAATAGAGTCCGTCCCCTGGTCCAGATCCACACTAAAAACTAATGGGTTCTTCCCTGATGAGAAACCACATCTGTCCACTAAGGTTGGTGTTGATCCATCCAGTCGTTTCTGTTACATGCTACTAAATAATAGACAAACACACAAATTCAGGTCAAAACAAATCAATTATCAAAAAAAAGTTTCTTGATCACCACTGTCACAATTTTACATTTAATATTATTTTATTTTATTATTGTTTTTTTACCTGCAATTTTCATCTTTAACATGAAGAGAGAATAGAAAAGACAGAGAAGAGAAAGCGAAAGCAGGAATCTGGAAAGGAACATGGTAACTCACCATGTGACTTTAACTGATAACAGATTTAACCCTTTGCTGCTTCTGCTCTATTATATTGCCATTAAGGTACCAAAAGGTATGTAGAATATGATAATCACATAACATATAAATCTAAAAGCAACAGAACTGGATTATGGAAGCTTGCAGAAGATTTGGCAAAAATAAACCTTACCACTTGTTTGTGTTTCTGTGACTCTCACATATGCACTAATCCAATATTTCACAAGTGTTCATAAAGGACAACAGTCCAGCTCTTCACCAGATATGTTGCATTACTACTTCTGACTGATTTTAAAATCATTATTTCTAAGAGAGTCCTCTGTCTGCATGCAGGCACACATAGATGGACAAGAGATCAGTATCCAGCTCAGTATCCCCAGGAAGGAATTTATCATTTATCACTTCCCCACTGAAAATAATCAAGTCTTTTGTACATAAGCTAAACTGAATTACTTATTATTTAACTATAGGACACGTCTCTTAAGGTCCCAGTGCCAGAGCCAGCAGGTCTTTTTTCTGTTTCCCCCCGGATGATAAGTTGTTAAAGCCACACTGGACTCTGCCTGGAACAAGCACAGACAAATTGACTTTATCCTCTTTTGTGAAGTTCAGGGGTCTGACAGACGCACAAACCCGCACAGATGGGGAGGAATATCTCTAAGCATCTGTATGTCATGGAGTCACAGGGCATCTCATGGGGCATGTTTGTATAGTGTGCGGTGAGGGCGGAGAGACGGCGGGGTTGGCGTTGTGTGGAATGGAGCAGACCAAGGGTTGGGGGAGGCGGGTCACTGCGCCTTCAGGCAGGTGGGGGTATAGGCTCAGGAGTTAATTGGTAGTTTGGGGTTTGATGGTGAATGTTGGTGACAAGCCTGTGTGGCCGGACCCAGGGAGCCCCGGCTGCATATTCACTGTGTCGCCGGGCATCGCGGCAACTGTCACAGCTCGCCAAGCCGGAGAGATGGAGGAAAGAGAGAGAGGGGACAGCGAGGCAAAGGAGAAGGGTGGATGGAGGGAAAAGTGGCAGGAAATGATAGGTTTAGCCTTCATTCTTTTCTCAGTTTTTTTCTGTTTGTTTTGCACCTCTGGGCAAACTAAACTCAAAAAGTGTTTCTCTTTTCCCCCCAAATGTTTTTTCTCATTCAACAACCCTTCACAGCTATAGGTGCTTTTCCTGGTGAGAATGAAGTGATGTCAGTGTTTCAGAGGCACCTACTGCCGGGAGAGGGGGGGGGCGATGGGGCCAGATTGAGGCTCCGTGGAAGCATGACGCTGGGGTGACTCAGTGAAGCCCTGGTCCTAATTGTGGCCCAGGGAAACTACTGTAGCCGGGTTGTAGGTCACCCCGGGCCCCAGGAAGGTTACCCTGGCCCTCTTAAACCTGTTGTTGCCTGGCGCTCACATAAAAATTACACCTCGTAAATATGGACAGCTAGGGAGTGTGTGCGGCGGGACGGGGTCGCTTACTATTCTGAACCCTGCCCTTTAAACTCGCCGTCACCTTGGCCCCGCTGCCGACTGCCTGTTAGGTGGGTCGCTCTCAGCCGTCGTGGCAAAATCAGAGACAGGCAGCGGCGCATTAACTGGCTCGTCCTGTTGCCGGGTCGGGTTTTTTGTCAGCTCGTGCTCTTTAGCAGAGCAGCGGTGATTTATATCTCATGTGTTCTCATCTGCGTATTGCATTGACTTTGATGGGTTCTCATACACACCTGCTGAGCAAAATTACCCTTTGATTTATTGTCAGGTGGCGAAAGCTGTCATTAGATTCCTATTTTCTGCATTGAGGTTGAATTTATTCCATTGTTGATGTTGCTCCTGCACAGGCAAGCATTAAATGAAATATGTGATTATGATCTAATTCAATAATTTCCTATAATTCAGTATCTCCTGAGGCAATAACCACAAGCCACACAAAATACAACCTCAATCATTCAGCAAATACTACAAAATATTTGTTCTACCTTCCACTAATTAGGATTCGTATCTGTTGGGAGTAATTAGGAAAGCTGTGGGGGATGAGTGGGTTAACAAAATGAAAGATTATTGTTTGTTTCCCTTCAAAAATTCCTACTTCTTTTAACCAGGACAATCAAAGTTCAATAACCAAGTTATTATCATTGTAACCATGACAACAAAGGTTTCCTTACCCTAACAAAGCAGAAATTTAAGCCAAAACCTGAAGCTGTGTTGGTCTTAAAGGGATAATTCACTCATTATCTACTCATCACTGGGCTGATGGAGGGGCGGGTGAAGTGTTTGAGTCAACAAAACAGTTTTGGAGTTTCAGGGCTAAACAGCGTTTCAGCCAAATCCAATACAATAGAAGTAAATGGTGAAAAAGTCTTCAAACGTAAAAAAACAACACAAAATGCCTCCATCCGTGTGCTGTCATCCAAGTGTCCGTAAACTGGAGCGAATCCCAGCTGACATTGGGCGAGGGCCACACCCTGGACAGGAAGCCGGTCAAAGTGAGACATGAAGCCTTTCACACTCACATAAATGTCAGATTCCTACATCTTCCTCCTCCAGTCACCTTTTCAGTGCCGCCTTCCAGACTGTAATGGTTAACTATACACTCGGATCACAATTTGGACACATTTACAGAGCACCTCTCTAAATATTCTCCGGTCCGCTCCGTAAGGCATATGCATGAGGTGTACCATATGGTGTACGTAGGTAACTTGGGCCATGTTATTTTTAAGGTGAGTGTCGGGGATATGGGCTGAAGAGAGCTGAGGAGAAGGCATAGAAAGCTTTGTCGGTCCCATATTGTTCTAAAACTTATTTATTTAGCTTCATCTCTCCCGCTCTCTCTCCCTCCCTCTGACTCTCTCTCTCCTCTCTAGGCCCATTTTCTCCTTCTTTGGTTTCCCAGGGACCTATGTGGGAACAATAGATGTGCAATTAATGTGGGCCAGGCACGAGAGAGTGAGCGTTTGATGTTCCCGTTGAGTGGCCTCCTCGCAGAGGGTAGGAAACCAATGTTCGGCCGTACTCAAGCTTTACTGTGCGCTTCCCTTCCTTCTGAAGCATATTAGCTCCCAGATTATTAAAATTCAGGCCATAAATAAGCTGATGGCAGCTGCAATATGCCAGAAATAATGTTTACAAAGCCAAGGCCCTCATTATCTCCGCAAAGGCCTGAAGTAGGAAGACAAGGAGTGGGGGGAAATAAAGGAAAAATGCTTTTAGCCTCCTCCATGCTCACTTTCACCCTGCTCTTCTTGACTCTCAGTTCCTCCTGTGCCACTTAATGGGAGGAGCAACAAAGGGAAAGATGCAATCATGCAAATACTGGACTGATGATAAAGAGATGCTCTCCACTAGTTTGTAATGATGAAGACAAAAACTAAATATATACAGTACTTTGCTCCAAGGAAAGGTTTTACTGCCATTCATTTACATGTGTGTTAGTTTCCAAGGCAGCATTCCCACAATACAAGTTAATTCCTCCAATGGTTATCATGGTGTACACAATGTGGTGGGCTTCTGTCTTTTAAAAAGAAGTAGAAGGTCCTTTATTTTGTGTGTTCTGTCCTCACATGGTTTTGCGGCTTGATTCTTGACAACAAAACAATCCCTCTGCTACCTGTCCTCATCAGATTTGCTGGGCTCAGGTGTTCGACGGTTATCCAGAGTCATCAGGAAAGACCCAGACAATTAGTGCAAAAGGGGAACTGTCCACTGGAGTGGTGCAGCCAGACACAACCCACAGACCTGAGGAATACAGCCAATTCATCCTTAAATGTGAAAGGGCAGCTGATTGCCTGCATCCTTTGTGACGGCACAATGGCCACTTTTGGGGGGGGGGGGGGGGGGGGGGTAGAGGGAGTCTTGAATTGGTTTTCTTTGGCAACATGAGACCAAGTTCATATAGAGCCTCTGTCATGAAAAGTGTCCCGGGTGAAGGGACACCTCCGCAAACACAGACACACTCCTTTGTGACTCATTTATTTGGCTGCAGGTGATTCTGGATAAAACATTCATCACAAAACCATAATTCTTGTCCCGGACAGTTATACGAGCAAAGTTACGCAAATACAAAAACATGAAGGAGACCTATCACTCATATTTACATACAGGCGTTGGTGGCAACAATGACAGGCTGCAATGTGGGTCACACAAAGAAAACAACATCCCTGTGTGTGTGTGGGCATTATTTCATGATCGTGTGAAGTAATGAGTTCTCAAACATTCAAACACAAAGGACACATACTGTTGACACACACACACACACACACAAGGACAAACTAGTAGCAACCACACCCGCATACACACTCGCTTGCACACAAATCAAGACACAAACCTAATGCATACAGGTTGCACACAGTCGCGGCAGGTGCTCGCTCTAAATTTAGTTGTAATGTCAGAGTCTTTGATCAGCCGTGCTGCTGATGGAGGGCGGTGAGGGTCAGAGTGTGTTTTCATAAGAGACGAGGGGAGAAGGCGGACAGAGTGTCACATGAAAGCCTGCTGCTTTGTTGGGAAAGCAAACCGGAGGAAGTGTATTCTGAAGTGTGAAGTAATGAGAGGGTGTTGAATCTTCTCAGGCAAAGTGTAAGCAAATGTGCATCCGTCCGCACAGATGCTCACTCACAACGTCACATGTTCTCCCACAACCGCACACAGTGGATGCAAAGAGTTGAAGAATATTAGTGATCCACAGATTAAGAAACCTTATAAAACATATTGTAGTGTTTTATGTTCTGGAGGAAACATACGTGTCGCCTTCATAACCTTCATCTTTTTTTCTCCTAGAGTTGGTTGTGTGTTGAAAGCAAAAACCTTTGACCTTGAAGATGGAAGTTTGCTCGGTTTGTTGGCAGGATGTCGTCATCTGTCAGGCATGAAAGGGATTTGGTTAGGGCATGGAAACCATCATTGTTTCACCTTGAAGATCTACAGTGATATCAGAAAAAGAATCTGTTTTATTTGGCCAAGTGAGTTATAGGACACACTGTACATATTATTCACAGACAGGACACATAACAGACTGTGTGAAAGTCAAACAATATATAAGAAGTGCATAAGAATTGAATGCGATGTACCAGTAAATGTGGATTATTTTCAAGTGTGAACCTGGAGGAGAACACTGGGTTCAAGGTGTAGTAAATGGCACTGTCAGCTGGTCATGAGGCTGATTGCAAAGGAGAAAGTCTGATGTTTTGTTGACTGTTTTCACAAAGACCACAAATCCGTCCCCAATCAAGTGCTAAGAGTTTTCTTTAAAAACAACCATATAGCACGGGGCTATGTGGAAGCATGAGTCATCCTACTGCGGCCCAAGCTTTTGTTTGGTCCTGGCACTTTGCTGCATGTCTCCCTGGCACAGACGCAAACTGTGAGCGGGTGCCGCGGGTGAATGTCATTTTGTCAGAGACAGGACAACAATAAGACAAAAGAAAGAAATTACATTTTTTTAAAACTCCACTTGGAGCGGGAGTATGATTAGAGGTGGAACTTTTTTTTTTCTTCATTTCATTGTTTTTGTTCCTTTTCTTCAGTTGTGGCCCGTCTCTCTTGGAGTGTGTCTAAGACTTTCCATTTGGCTGTCACAGAAGATCTGTTTCTAATCTTCTGAGAACTCATCTGCTGCTCTCGCCAGCTAATGGAAGTGGTGAAGAGGTGTGGCATTCTAGGATGGCACACAGGCAGAGCTGCAGCAGTGTCGGTGTATGGCTTTCACTATCACGGCCATGAAAGGGGAGGATGAGGTGGTGAAAGAGAAAAATAACGTCCCTAATTTAGGGACTCTGCAGCCATTTAGGTCACAAGACACAGCAAAGTTATTAAAGCCTTTTAGTTTGCAAACAATGACCTTTATACGTCAACACCAGACAGTGTTTTGCAGCGAGCGGGCCATTAGAGATAATGTAGTTTGCTCCTTCCAAACAAAACAGTTCAATAAACCCACGACAACGGCACCAAAGAGTGGTGAAATTTATCGGCGGCACCTAAACGAATTGGCGAGATGGAAAAACTTCAATATACTCTGCATAGGCTTTAATGAAACGGATACTACTCATGCAATTGCTGCCAGCTGCAGAGCTCCATTTGCAGCTGAGAGGCAGAGAGGATAAATCAGAAGTCAAATGCCAATACGCCATCGGCCAAATCTCTCAACCTGATGAAACACAAGAATAATCAGATTTGGAGACGCTTTTTTAGGAGTGGAAGTTCTGGGGGAGCGGGGGTGTTGGGTGATGATATGAGCAGAATGGACAGAACAAGGAGTGCTTTTACCTGACTGACAGGCAGTCCCATGCAAGGCCGTTGTCTCGGAGGAGGGGGGGACGCACCGGGTCCTGTCCTCAGACTCGATCCCGGCAGCTTAGAGAAAAAAAAACGCCGAGGAGGAAAATGAAGTTCTTTGTGTAGGACGGAGGATGCATTGGTTGATTTGTGGGTCAGATAAGGAGAGAGAAACTGAGAGGTTGACAGATGAATTAGTCTTGGTACTTTTTCCTATGTGTTTTTTTTATTGTGCTTGCGTATTTGTTTGTTGGTTTCAACTGAATAAGTGTTTGTGTGTATGATCTTTGTAGATAGCATTTTTATTTACATATATTACAGCCACATGCAAAATGCACAAACGCAAAACTGTGCAATTACCACAATCCTGCATCGTGCATTTTGCGTGTGGCTGTAAACACTCACACACACATAGACAAACACAGACAAACACACACACACACACACACACACACACACAAACACACACTGTAATTCTTGAGACATTCAGAACAAATTCTTATTTACAATTGCAGCCTGGCAAACGGCAACAGTTTTTGTGGAAAGGTGTAAGGGATGAAAAAAAGAAAGGAACAGGATGTCCACGGTGACAAATGTGTGTGTCTGTGTTGCCTGTCACAGGTATTTCATCTCCTTGTTCATCAGTTAACACAGCCGCAGACAGAACAGCCTGAAAACAACAGAAACATAGCCGCTTCTCTGTCAAGCTGAACACGAGACACCTCGGCTGTCGTTACACGCGCACACAGCCCGGCTCCAGACTTTATCACACTCTCGCCATCGCTGAGTCTGCCGCCGACTGTTTGCATACATTTTGCAATGACATGCATGTATCTGTGAAGACTTAATGAAACGTGAGATTCCTCCTGAACGGGGGTATGTAAGAGTTTAGAGCACAATTCATCCATCACAGGCAGAACATGTTTGGACAGGGGACTTTGTCACAGTAGTCATAACACTCTTCAGCTCAGTTCAATGCAGTCAGGACTTTACGACTGGATAGAAGAAGAAGGAGAAACGGTTCAATGATGAAAACTACTCTGCAACATCTGCCATAATTTATAGATTTAAAGGAAAATAAAACAAATAATCTCACATAGAAAACTTTAAACTATATATCTCCATCACAGTACATCCAATCTGTACTGAATTTATCTTCTATTCGACCACATAGGAAATTATTTGCAGGAATAGGCTGGTTTACATCTGTTTGTTTTTGTCAACATGGACAAGACCCCCACCACCCATAGGTCACAATAACAAATAAATATACCAACAACCCATTAACCCATAACGCAACATTGAGTTACAATAATGGTTTATTGTAAACTTAAGGTGAATCGAGCAGAAGCAAAATATTTTAAAAATCTTTTTAATTTAATAATAATGTTCACCAGATTATTTTAAGCCCGCAAAGGGACAGAATTTGGACAATGATATTAGTTTAAATACATTGTGTCCATTGTCTGTCACAAGTTGTTCACTCAAGCAGTTATTTTAACTGATCTTGTTTTTAAAGTGTTTTCCTAGGAATTATAAATGGTTTAGCAGAAGTACTAGAAAGGCTGCAGCCTCACGTGTTGCCGTGTGGTGCTCGGTGCTCCTGATTGTGTCTGTTGTTATTTCCAGCCACTGGAAACGAGCAAACACACTGTCCACACAGTGACAATGTCAAACTGAGGAGAGGCTTTTCACATGATGTCAGAGGGCCAGCTGTGTGTGTGTGACTCTGGTTGATCCATATACTGTTCATCTCAGTGAGGGAGCAGCAGCAGGAGAGAGAGAGAGAGGGAGAGAGAGAGAGAGAGAAAGAGAGAGGGCGGAGGACAGCAGGCTACTGTAACCTGAACAAAAAGAAAACACTGGGTGTATTTGTATTAAGGGACATGTCCGCTTGTTGGGAAGATTCTTCTGTCTCTCAGCCTCAAGATGGAGCAGCACAAGGCATGAGGTCTTATATGTTTTGTCCTGGTGTCCGGGGCTGCATGTGTGTGTGTGTGTGTGTGTGTGTGTGTGTGTGTGTGTGTGTGTGTGTGTGTGTGTGTGTGTGTTTGTGTGTGTGTGTGTGTATGCGTGCCAAACGCCAGCCATACACTGCTCAGTGTCACACTGCAGCAGTGCCAGGTAGGAAGCTTGAGCACACAGTGTGCATTGTGTTTCCATTGAGCAGAGGCCGGAAGAGAACAAGAGCATCACCCGTTTATTTTTTAATGGTTTGAAAGACTAACAAAAAGTGAATTATTTAATGTGGGTTTTTAACGTCAGAAGTTGCCTATAATGTAATTTGTTGCATGCATATGTAAAAGGGCCCTTTTTTTATTTTTCTCCACAAATGTTAAACTTTAAATGTATACAGTCATAAATACAGTCATTTTTATTTCCATAATTTATAGTTCCAGTTAGACATGTGGCTTAGCATGGGTGTAAATTAACAAATTTGTTAAACATATAAGTATTATTATTGTTATGTTTAATTTATTTTTAAGGAAGAAATCCAAGACAGGTGTCTAATATCACATAGCCTGGGGGTACTAGTTTATTATTATTTACTACTTTAATTAGTTTTATTTATTTTAATTCAATTGTCAAAATTGTTGCATGCAAAGGAAGTTCAGGGCTACAAATTAAATTGTCAGTATTCTTACGTTCAAAATGCATCCTCTTTATTACTTTTATTATTATTATTATTATTATTATTATTATTATTATTATTATTATTATTATTAAATACAGTCTCCCGTGTGTCCTGTACAGTTCCCTAGCGCCATGCAGTGGCAGGAGAAAAGGGCTGTTTTCAGTCTGGTGTCCAAACTGTCCAGCAGTGATTTATTCTCCACGTGTGTCGCTTCTTTTTTTACAAGCTGAACTATAACTCCTTCTCGGTTAAAGCCCATTGATAATTCTCACGGTATTAATCCAGCCAATTGATTCGATTGTTAGACAATAATGAAATATGACCTGCGCAGTAAATAAGAGAATTACCCTCTGACTCGAACGTGGCCTGGATGTGGTTTGTCAAAGCCCAAATACACTTTTGTCCGAGTCAACTTTGATGTGAAGTATCAGAGGCGCTTCAGCAGAGAATCTGCAGCAGGAGCAGAAAGACATAATCACCTAATTGGCTCTATCAATTCAAATTGGTACAATAACATCCTGTCGCTCGGTTCAGAGAATGCGCAAAGAAAACGGTGACACTTTTTCTTTCTCTTTCTCTTTTCTTTTTTTATTATTTTTCTTGTGGTCTAATGACTCCTGCAATTTACCCTCAGCCGGACCCATTTGGAGACGAGGGAATATTACTCGGGACCGTTAGAGGAGAGGGGGGGTTCTCTGGGGGTCTCTGCTGAGGGGAACCTGGAAACAACGTCGGCCGTCATTAGCGCTTCAGACGTCACACACCGGTTCACCAGCTTCTCTGACACCGGACAGTATAAATAAATTACTTTTTTTAATTCTATTTTATTATGATTTATATATTATCAGTATTATTTCTTATCCCTTATTATTTCCAATGTTTTGTAAATAATACTAGGCTATTTCAATATTTATTTTATCATCTTTATGTAGACCTAAAAATATATAGTGTGTGTGTGTGTGTGTTACTGCCACACAATGATACGTTATTATTTTTAAAGAGAACACAACATGTCAGAAAAAAACGTCCTGAGAAATAATTCACATTGAAGAAGTTGCACTGTAAAATATTTCCCCGCTGAATATCTTAGAAGTGAAAAATATCTCAATTATTTCTTTGTGTTTAGCAGTTTTGCTCAGGCAACTCAAATTATAATTCATTATAATAATCATTAATCAAAGTTATTTGTAATTTAAATGTCTGATGGATTAACATAAAAATGATTTCTTATTTATCCAGAGACATGTTTAACATTAATTCACTTCAAACATTATTTCTACATATCAATACCAGCTTTAGGTCTTGAATGAATAAAGATATACAGTCGTAATTTCTGCACAGTTTTTCTCTCTTCCTTTTTACCAACAGACAAAATGACTTAAGCAGAATCAATCACATCAGTGATGATACCAGTATCATAGCAGTCATTTACCCCAGTTGCCTATTAATCACCTTCCATTAGTGTCTTTGACCAGGCTTTCTCAGAGGTTCCAGGATCCCCGTCCATGTTTCTAGATAAATGAGTCATCAGGCCGACCGCAAAAATACAATAACCAACTGCCTTTTGTCCCCCGTGTGTCACGCCAGCCTCCTTTTTCATTTGGGTTCGGCACACAATTAAAATATGTTTTCCCACCATCGGGCCTCGACTCGAAGCCGCGTCCCCCGGGACCCGGAACGTAAGTGTGGGCAGAGGGAAGGAAAGGGGAGAAGGGAGACTCATGTGCAACACTTTAAAGGAGGAGGGTTCTCCATCTTGCTTTGTCAGGGGGCCTGCTGACATGGGGAAACATCTGCTGCGTAGAAATAGAGACTGATGACTCAAATTATATGCAGTCAGAGGGCCTGCCAGCTTAGATGGGAAACGTAATGGCGGAGAACAAGATAGACAGCATCCGTTCGACCCCGTGGCCCCAAAAAGGTACGGGCCCAAAACACGCTAGATCTAACTTTTCCTCTTTCGTAAAAAAACAATCTGGCACGTCGGGGGCTTTGGTGAGTGTTGAAGATGAGGGTTGGAAAGATAAGCTGTGTGTATGTTCACCCGAAGTGGATCCACACATGTCGGAGTGAACCTCACCTTCCGTGCGCACAGGGACGACCACAACAAAACACACATCAGCGTGTTTGTTTGTAGTCTGTCTCCAGTGATCAAGCTCTCTGACATCCGATCCGGCAGCTGAGGAGTCTGTCTCTGTCTGTCTGCGTGTTCCTGGTTGCGTTGGTCCACTTGAGTGAAACTGGAATTTTTAAGGGGCCGGTTTCACCTCTTGCTTTACTCTGCGACAGGCAGCCCGCCGATGCTTTTATGATTAGGACGACTAAATTAGAACCAGAGAGGAGCCGAGCAGGAGGAGAGACGGGGCGAAAAAAGGGAGAAACCGCTCGTGCAGCCAAGCGAGGATCACTTCTGCCTGCTACCTTTTCTAGTATTTACACACAGAGCCAATAAACCTTTGTTTCAGGAGAGATGAATGTTGTCATTGTTATTGCAACGATAATCGACATATACAGGGGCTCGTGGCACGAGGAAGCCCACTGCTCCTTGATAGCATGTCAGTTGCTGTGTTCATCAGGGCGGACAGGCACAACATCGGGCCAGAGAATGCTTCATCAAATTTCTCCATCATAATAGTGTTGATTCACATGCAATTGTGAATCGTCCAAGTGACCAACAAAGGGAAGCCGGAGAGTGCGGAAAGGGGGAGCGTGTGCTTATGATCTCGGTTTCAGTCGGGCCGGTAAGACGGTTTATCTCACGGCGAGAGGCGGATCTGGAGAATATATGCAAGGAGAGAAAGCTAATGGATCATTATTGTGTGTTCTTCATTCCCCATCTCCCTAATAACGGAGGGGCTTTGTGATCCCAGCTTTGATTCGGAGCCCATTCTCTCAATGTGACCGGCGTGGGCGAGCTGAGCTAAGACACAATTTCTAGGAGATTGCAGAGTAAGTGGCCCCTGGCAAGACGTTTTTATTTATATGGCACTTGTCTTTTCTCTATCTCTCGGTGTTGTTTCGGGGGACGGGGAAACAAGCGAGGCCGAGAAAGAGAGGGAGCGTTTCTAACTGTTATTGATTGGATTTTAGAGGATGAGACTCACTATCAGACGCAGGTCCAAACAAATATTAAGAGTAAAAGCAGTTATTTATTTAATGGCTCTTTTAAAAGTAGAAAGTTGATATTTAGTTTGGGAGTTTATAGGATGGTGATTTCTGATATGTTCACTTTCTTCCTTACAATACCTTCACAAATCACTAAAACAATCCAGTCTTTTTTATACGATGACACTCAATACATTTAAATGTTATTAGGATCTGTATAGCAGAAGGACATGAGAGGAAATAATCCTCACTGTGCAAGGAGACTTAAATTTATCAATTTCCTCAGAAAGTGTTCATGGAAATAAAACATTTTTGCAGGAATATATTTACAACCGACATATTTGCATGTATTTGAGGAGAAAACAACAAACTCAAGAGTCAGAGTTGACAAACGTTCCTCTGTCTGAAAAGCTTAGGGACTTTTCCAAGGATTAGGTTGAGGGTTAGGGTTAGGGTTAGGGTTAGGTGTTTACATGAGGACACTGAGCTCTGCTGTTAGTTTGCATATGTGTGTTGCGAAATACTTTTTAATTATAATCATTAAATCCATTATCATGTGTTATATAACTACCATTGACCTTAACATCAAATAATTCCTGTCCACGTAGGCGTTTATGTGTCATGCGTTTATTCTCGTCGTTGAGTGTCAGCTGTTTTATTCAAAGATTATTCCAGCAATTGTATTAATAAATCAAACATTGATTGAATGAAGTGGTGAAAATGGATGTTGTGTTGACATTTACAGATATACTGTATGTGCAGACCTTTTTTCAAACAATTATTTCATGCAAATGTAAAGTTCATCCGTTGACTAACAACTCTCCCTTGTGGGCATGAAGCACATTGCATGATAAATACATAACAGGACAGTTTGAACATTACCTCCGACCCTCCATTAAACCTCCTTTAACCTCACAGTTTCTTCTCTGCCTCACATTTAAACTGTGTTAAACTGCTAAACTGGGTGTTGTTCAGCAGGGAGGCAGCTGTGAGAAAAGAAAAGAAAAAACGTTGCGTAAAGGGCAATAAAAATTACAATGTGCGATTGCACTTTCATCAAATAATGATTAAATGCAAACACGCACAAACAACACAGTGAAACAATAGGCTGTTGCTAAATAAAACAGTGCAGTTGCTAGGCGACCCACACAGGAGTGTATAATTACCAGTGTGAGTGGCAGTTTTCCATCGGCGTGTGTAGCATTAAAATTCATTGTGATTCAGTCACAGGTGTGCCGCTGCTGGGTGTTTTACAACCGCCTCCAACATGTCTCAGCCAGTCGCCGCTGCACACTGGAGCCTCCTCCTCATAATCAGGTCAAATGATGAATGAAATGATGAGAACAATGAGGGTGGAGAGGCCGTGTTTTACATGTCAGAGGCGTTGATAGGCCTCATCGTGATGCCGAGCAGGGGCTGAAGGGTCCAGGAGCTCAAAGGTTTGAGGAAATGGCAGGAAAACTCCTTTTGTATTGAAAAACATTTGTATGTTTTATCTTTAATTTATAATATCATCATAGTCTGAGAACAATAAGCACTTTGATATTTATTTTGATTTAGTTTTCATAGGCCTGTATGAATATGTATGTCTAAGGGGCAGCAGCAGCACGTTGATATGTCACCAAGACGACACAAGTTTGCAGTAACGACTGTCGGCTTCCAAGAAGCGTACGTGGAAAATGTGACTGACTTAAAACATGGTGCCAAATATGCTGAGGCCACACCCACACAAGTGCTCATTTAATTTTGATTGACTTAATAACGTGTGAAAATGAAAAATAGCTTTCCGTGACTTTGAAGTGCAGATCTGTCGTATAGACCAGGAGAAATCGTTATAAACATGGACTATTCAGAAAGCAGGTGAACCAACACAAGTACAGTGTGAAAAACAACACACTTTTAAAACTGAATTCCATGTGTCCTACATCAATTCTATTTAATTTAGTTAAATTTCTTTTCTTTTCATGTTCGCTAACAAATATCTCTTTTCTTTAACATCAGATAATGACATGAGTAAAATCAAATATGATTAAAAAAATGTATTAACATTTTTTTATTTTAAATCATCTAAAACCCTCATTTTTTCTACAATCTGGTTTGCTTCCAGTCTTCAGCCATTTGATCTCTCTACTTAACTGATTAAAGTTCAGCTTAAGGTTTAAATTAGCCAAGGTTGACATTTAATAAAAAATACATGAGACAGAGGAGAATTCATGAGAACTTCCTGGTTTGCGAGAGGTTACAGATCATCTTTAAAAAAAACAAAAAAGGGAAACTTGGAGCAAAAAGCAAATAAACTAAACTCATTAAATAATCAGACATTTTAAACGTCGGCGTGTCAAAATAATATGGGACAGGGATATTATTAAACACATTCAAACGTGAAACATGAAAGTTAATCTTGATTCCAGTTGGCTTATGGTCACTAATTATACTTAAGTGATTCCAGTTCTAGTGATAATTAGTATAAAGATGTTAGTTAGTTTTTTTTACGACTCTTCATTCCCCACTCAGCCACTGTGGATTAACCTGCGGTGTACAGTCATCAAGGGGATTAATGTCCCCCAAACTTTTATATCCAACATAAATGACAGTTTGTTTTCTCTGTGGCGTTTTGATGTGTGTGAGAGGGGGGGGCGCACAGCGGCCGCTTTGAAGTCTGCAGAGCTTTTATCTCTCACTCTCTATTTACACTGACTAAAGTGTTAAGTGGACTTCTCTCTCGGTTTGAAGGATGCAACACGCCGCAATGAGAGATTTACAGGAAGGGAAATTGCAAACTCTGCGTGGCCTTTTTGGCTGGGCCCCTATTAACAAAAACTATTTATGCAAATGCAAAGAATGGAGACGGGAAAACACTCCCAGACAAAATCAAATGTTTTCAAGCGGGCTGCCGTCCTGAGCTGGCAGATGTTCTGACACAAAAGCTGCCGATGGCTCTCCGCGTCGAGTGAAAGCTGCGTCGAGAGCGACACTTCCTTGGAGCCATCTGGAAGAAGGCCTTGGATGTGCCCGTCTGGGGAAGGCCGAGCACAGGAGCACTGGGGAAGTGAGAGAACTTCCTGACATTACCAATAGCTCTACTGCTGATGTGAGGGGACGAGATATTGAAATATTTGCACATATCTTGTATGTAGTAAATGTGAATGGGTAGTAGCACTAGTTCAGATGGTGCCCTTGCACCAATCCTTGCTTGGTGCATTAATCAGTTTTTATTTTGTTATGGGCAAAATAAAAACTGATTAAGGGGGTTCAAACCTGTCTGCTAGCTCCGGCCTTTCTTGCACATTCTCCTCGTGCCTGCTTTTGTGTTTCCTCTGGGCACAGTCCAAAACATGCAGGTTAGGTTTATAGGTGATTCTTAATTGCCCATCGCTATGACAATGAGTGGTTGGCCTTGTGATGGACTGGCAGCGAGAAACTCCAGCGTAAAGAGGTTAACGCTTTAGACGTGCAATGATGACTTATAGATTTTCGCCAAACTTGTCCAATTTGAGTTCAAGTCAAATCAAAGCAGGCACCGTAAGTCCTGCAGCCTCTGAAACACCTAATGCCAAGTCCCCGATCTCACTTTGGATGGTGAGGACCACGACCTGAACCACCCACAGCTCTCGCACGGCCATGAACCCTCGCTGACCTGGCTGGCATATCAGGGATCAGGCAGAGACACAGGACCCACCACATTGACCAACCCCCCACATGACCACTGACAGAAGACGACCGAGACTGTCTGTGTGTGTGTGTGTGTGAGTGAACGTGTGAGAGTGTTTCTGTTTGTCCCTCTCTCTTCAAAGTTTAGAGAGAGCAGCCGCCCTTACCACCATCTACAAAGCAGCGTGAAGCTACAGCCCCCAGCTGCCTCCACTTCAGAGGGAGAGGACATGTCAAAACAGCACATGGCTCTGCCCTGCCGGAGTGGAGCACTCTCACGGGTCATCTGGAGTGACAGAATGGCTGCGACCCTCTGCTCGGGTTTGTCGGAGGCCCAGGAGACGGGACGGTCAAATCTGTGAAAGATCTGCACTCACAGCCAACATGTCAACTGTGTTTTGTGATTTGTATACTAAGGTGCCTCTATGATGATCTTTGGTGGTATTCCATGGTACCAAGAAATAGTTAAGCTGTATTTGTAAATGGTGCGTGTTGTGAGTCCAGCAGCAATTTGCCCTTGTGTTGATCTATTATGTTGCTTGCCTGCCTTTTTGTGTGTTCTGCTCTTAGAATAGATTTACAAATACAACCATGACTCAATTCATGTTAATTAAAGTGGTTGTAAATATAATGTAGGATCCTTGGATTCTATAGATATGAATCTAAAATACATTTCAATTACACATCAATATTCAGTCAAAAGCTCCATTAGGAGTGTTAAGTCAACCCATCTGTTCTCCTCACTGGGCTTTTTTGAACAACCTCGTTGTCTTCCTTCCCCGAGCACTGTAGGCTGAACAGCGACATAAAATGTCATTGATTTCTAATTGTGTTTGCGCTAATGCTATGTCAAACCGGCCCTGGCCTCCTTTGTCCAGTCTGCAGGCTATTTGGCTGCAGTGATGCACTTGGCAAGCCAGATAGCAGGTGAACGGCCATGGTCTAATAGGCCATCTGTGGAAAACACATTGCAGTCAATTAAGAGTCCACTTCCTCCAGTTGTGATGGCCATTAGACGGCCCCACCACGACAAGTGACTCTCCAGTTGCTTTTACTCCTTTTCATTCACCGCGTCCTCGAGCTGCCCAGTCCCTCAAACACCGACTTTCTATTTAGTTTTGTGGTCCACTCGGCTTTTCCAGGTTAAATGCTGTTTTTCCACTCAAGGATTTCGCATGACCATGATGGTCAAATAGAACTTCCCTCACTACCTTGTTTCTTCTCTTGTCCAAACATATTCTAACTGCCCCATTACATCACACAAAAGGAGCATAAAGCTCTTAGCCTCCCTCAAGAGGACATCCTTGAGAATCATTACATGCACACAATGAACTAATTTAGGAGCACTTAACATTTGTTTGACAAATCTTCACTATATTTCATATCGCGTCCCTCAAAAAGCCCAGTGGACTATAACACACACACACACACACACACACACACACACACACACACACACACACACACACACACACACACACACACACACACACACACACACACACACACACACACACACACACACACACACACACACACACACACACACACACACACACACACACACACAAACACAAATACGCCGTTGTGTCTCCATGGCTTCAGAGTGCAAAGCATTAAATTATTTTGGAGAATATATTTTTTTTAATCATATAATAGAATTCCTAAAAAATTACTCTAAGCTTAACCATAGTTACTACTTGCCTCACCCTAACCCTAACATTGACAACCCTAACCCTGACCTCTTAACTTTTACGTAACCTTAAACTTACCATTACCATTTAGGTCCCCAAAACATGACTAAACACACACACAAACACACATTTTGGACTGAGACAGACTGCACAAGGCATTTGGAAGCATTTCAAGGGACTTTGCGGTCTTTAGACGTTCTAACGAAACCCTAAAATGTTTAAGCTTCCATAGGAAGTGTCCGACCATGGTCTCCTTGCCTTCTACGGTATTTCGCCGATCCAAGAATTTAAGGGGGTTCTCACAAAATGATCATTGCCTCTGCATTAAAGGGTTTTGTATTTATAAAGCGCTTTTATAGTCTTGATCACCACTCAAAGCTCTTTACAGTACAGTTTTACATTCACCCACACATTCATACAGTGCATCTATTAGCAGCACTTTGATGTTCTATTGGAGGCAATTCGGGGTTCAGCATTTTGCCCAAGGACACTTCGGCATGCAGATGGGGAAGATTGGGGACCGAACTGCCGACCTTCAGGTTGGAGGACGACCACTCTACCACTCAGCCACAACCACCCCCCATAATGAGCCGCTCTCATAGGGCCCCACTCAGCTTGGGGAACCCAGGTAAAAGGCTCCAAAACATTACGTGAGTTTCCAAAATTAGAAATTACTGTGACTCGCATCTTCCTGCAGCCATCAGTCCAGACACTGCCCCTCGTTGTGAGTGAATGTGTCACACCTTTACTTCCACCACCACTTCGCATTTCACTCTGACCAATGCCAACGGACACAGGTAAGTGCGAGGGAAGCACTGTTTTCTGAGGAGATTAAAATGTTTGTTCATTCTAATCCCTCTTGTTTCTATTCTTTGTAAAGGGATTGAATCAGCTCTTATGTTTGCGCTGGTGAACTGATCACTAAGTGCAGACATGATCCTGTTGAACCAGACGAACAACAGCTGGGTGACAGTCATTCATTATGTTCAATTGCTTCAATAAACTAGTCAGTAAACATTGCTCCTCTCCAAAGATGAGGATATCACGTCAGTCTCATTAACAATGGAGGGTGTAATTGCTCATTGTCCTGACCAAGCCTGACACGTGATCTCCGGATGATGCAAAATGGAAAACAAACGTTGGAAGACAATTGTTTGCACCTTTTGAATGAACAGTGCAATTACAGGTGTGTCTTTCTCTTCACTCAGCTTGTTGCATGACAAGTTATGTTGTTCATGCTGCATCCCGTATTCACACCATCTAACGTGTGAGCTGTCGTACTCCAGTGGTTCAGAATTCAGTGTCTCTGAAAAACATATATCTTAAATTATATATCTTAGATTGAATTACTCTACTCTACACGTGACTTGATTAATAATCTGATATTTTGTGTTACCGGTGACCCCTGGTTTGAACCTTGTGCAGAACACAAACCCTTTTCCATCTTTAACAGCTTTTAGATTTTTTACAGCCACCATAAACTGTATATGCTTCATAGTTAGGGGATGTGTTCAGATAAGTAAAAGTAGGAATACCACAGTGTAAAATCACTGCAATTTAAGTTAAGGCCTTGCATTTAAAAGGGTAAAAGGAACAGAAGTATTGTCGTAAAGGAAGCAAATTTTCATATTTCTAATTTTATGACTTCATCATGTGATTTGGGTGAAACCTTTAACGTGAAAATTAAAGCAACACAATGAAACCTAAAATAGCAGCTTCTAATTTCTGGTACACTGACTTGGAACAAGAAGAGTGGCCAATCCCACTCAAACTGCTAATAACAGGCCCTGGAAAGTTCTGGAGTATTGCTGAGCTGTCGATCAGTTAAAAAGACTTCTACTGCTCTGGTGTCTTCCATTGCTGTGATCCACGCGTGAACGAGGAGGATAACGGTGGACATTTAGTGTATAAACATGGTGGAAATGAAGCAGTTCATAGTAGAATTTGAATGTCAGGACATACAAACACTTAAATGACACCAGAGGAGCAGTATGGAGGCGTTTTCTGTTTTCTTACGTTTGAAGCATTGGCAACCATTTACTTTAATTGTATTGTATTTGGCTGAATCACCGTTTACCCCTGAAATTCCACAAGGGATTTGTGAACTCAAAGTGGCCAGTAGATAATGACAGAATTTTCATTTTTGGGTGAACTATCCCTTTAAGGCCTTGTTTTGTTTCTCTACATAACAACACCTTATAACAGGGCTGGTCAACATGTGTGGCTGCAGAGGGCGCTGTTGCTCACTTAAAGTTGTATTGTGTTACTTTATCTGGCGTTACCTTTTCAAATAGTTTGTTTAGGCAAATCAAGTGCAGTACAAATTATCAGAGTGAATTCTAAAACCTTCTGTATTAAGAGAGGAAACCAAGCATAACAATCATTTTCAAGAGTTTTAATAATTTACTAAAAAAGAGTGTAAAAGTAACAGATCTCTCCCAGTAAAGTGGATCTGTTTGATATTCAAAGTGATGAGATGTAACAATTGTTTTTGCAAATTTGCCCTTGTCTGTACATTTGTGTACACTTTACTTGGCAATTCAACCTCTTGGCTGTAATCAAATGGGTTTTGCGCTGTATACTATATATATATATATAGATATATAGATATATATATTTATATATATCAAAAGCTCACAGCAAAAAAATACTTTGATATGAATCACTTGAAAGTAAACCAACCAGCATGAAATGTACAGCTTTAAGAAATTCCAAAAAACACAGCTGAAAAGTGTATATACAAACATGCTAGGAATCTAACAAAGAGCCGACCGGGTGGAGCTGGAGAGACAGGCCTTTCTAATGGTTTGCTTGACATCATTTCGGAGAGCCAATGAAATAAAGCTTCATTTTTAAATATTTAATTTCCTTGCAACGTTCAAATACCATGTTTTTTTCTATTGCCTATTTCAAGTCTTTTAGCAGAAGAGGAACACTTTATAAATATACAGTATACTGTATCTCCTGCATCAGTTTGTTTAATTTAAACATTTAAATAAAAAGATGTTCAGTATCTGTAAAAAATAAAAAAGACAGAACAACTCAAATGCATTTTCTTTGATAAATGTTCATACTGTGTGTCGGGAGATGGTTGTGTCCCCCAGCCTTATCATTAAGTGCCTGCTTGGAAGAGGTAATATATATTTATGTATATACATATAGCATATCAAATTCTATGACATGATATAATTTGTATAAATATGGCATCTTTACAATTGCATTAAAATGACAAATTTTTATTTCAGATCCCAAGACAATTAACTGTCGACCGGGAAAAAAGGCCTTGTTTAAGTTTCTCGTTTTCTTGTTTTAAATATTAAAAATAAGTCTCAATTCTTTGCAAATGTATGTCATACATTATAAACAACACATCTGCGCCTTAGCTGATCAAATATTTCCCATCGTGTTTCGTATCTACAACACTTTGGAAGGTGAGGAAAAAAGTGCCATTATCAAATGCTCCCTCTTTGGAGTAAATGAGGACGTTTGCCCTGTTCAGAGTAAAGGTAAGAGGTTCATCGACCGACTGCAAGTCCCAAGAAGCTCAACAGTGCAGCTCTGTACAAAAACATGTAAAAACATTAATGCGACATTGATGTAACAAAGCCATGGGCGTGTGTTGTCATGCCATTTTGCTGGTTGTACAACATGGAGTTAATGTGGCCCTGCACAGACGTCCCCTTTGCACAGGCGAGAATCAGACGCTGTCCCCTCTTGTCATCCACAGATGCTTCAAAATGCCACTGAGATGTGTCGCCCGTGTGGGACCTGGCGATGCTTCCATCAGCAGAGAGTTAACCTTGTGATATGTCAGTACAACGGGCAGAGTTGGACACACCCGTCTGTTTCTTCCTCAGAAAGCACCAGAACTGGCACAGCGTCAGTTTTGAAGGTACAAACTGGATTTCCACCGAAGCCGTGTTGAACCCAAACTTATTGTCCGAAGCATTTCACTTTTCCTTTTCATCACATGCCCCAGGAGAGTCTGACGTGCCCTGTCCTCTTTTTGGCCATTAGAAATGTATTTCTACCCACAAACAACAGAAGAGTTCTGGTGCTCTCTGGTGCCCGGTGGGAGGAAGTGTAGGCACGGAGGGAATAAACCGTCAGTCCCCTACAGATGTCCTTCAAGTCTCCACTGGCTAAAGCATGTTCAGGATGGCATTGTACATTTGGATCAGCACAGCCAGGTGGACAGGCAGGCAGGACTGGCGGTCTTGGGTGGCAGGCGTGCACGTCAGCCAGGAGAGGGCGTTGTACTGTTCCAATACAAACCTGTAATTGGAAAATATACAATTGAATCAAGGACAAATATTTATGTTGTAAAGATTCCTAAGTATAATACATCTACCCCATATTAATTTAGCAGAGTTATGACATTTTCTTGGTTTATAATTATAAAGTAATAATGTTATGTCATTGAATGTATTTATACAGGATAAGGAGTTGAGCCAAAGGGCTTTACAACCACAGTAAATGACAAACAATCCGAGTATGGATAGAAAGAATGTAAAAAAGAGGGACATTAACAGAATCAGGCTAAATTCAAATCTCTTGCAATCCACAGCCCATTCACCAGCAGTGCTGTACAGTCTGAGGGAGTAATATCTGTTGAATATTTACCTGAGCACATCAGAGGTGGTCTTTGAATCTAATGGGTGAGGGGTCCTCTTACTCTTGTCTGACACCAGCTCATCTGACTGGGTGATGGAGATATGGTGGTGGAGAGACGCCTGAAGTGAAGAGGAACAATGTAATGTTACATTTTGAAGCAGATGTTTCCCTATATATGTTTTTTGTATCCCTATCAGCACACACACACACACATGCAGCACTGCGAGTACCTTGAGGAAGAGCGGACACTGACTCTCAGCCTGAGGGCAGGAGGCCCAGAACCAGTGAGGGAGACCGTTTGCTTGTGCAGTGGAGACGTAGTAACCCAGAGCCAGTGGCTGCTGCTTCAGCTCCTCCGGTGGATTGTCCCTGGACAGCAGGCGCTCTCCCTGGCTCTGTAAACACACAGGAATGAATTCACTGAAGTAGTTCGCTCGCCAGAACTACCTGCGGTCTGAGCTGAACCTTAGAATTATGCTAAGTCATATATTCCTTGGTTAAAGAATGCAATCCTTGTAAATCCCAAAAGAAATATAGCATCATACTCTAAATTATAGTTTTAAAATTATACATACAGCTATAGAACCCTCATTTAAACAAGAAAGTAATGGTTTTGACTGACAAATCTCTTTTTTTTTTTGGTAAATTTTCTGCCTGCAGCTCAATGTGATAATTACACATACAGCACACGGAGCTCACATGTTCTACCTATAAGTTACTGATGTACAACTACACTTTGTCAGAGCCGTATCCAACCTGGCGTATTATAGGTTGTCAGCAAAGCTCTGTCTTCCCCTCGTGCCTCCGAGACAAATTCCTGTGCATCTATTATACTTGTCACGGCTCAAATTCTGATTCTAGTTTGATGAAGTGAAGTGTTAAGTGGTAATAAAGACCACAGAGAAGTATGCATTGTTGTTGCACCAGATTACACCTATAATAAGCAAGGAGGAGGCCAAAAAGGTCTAAACGTCAAATCATGACGTCTGAGTTCCAATAAAAAGTATGATTATAGTGTATGCTATTATTATTCTTATAATCAAACTCTGTGAAATCTGTGTTATTAAGTAACACAACCAGATCTTCTGAAAACAGTATCTCACTTCTCTCCTGTGCAGAGAGAGAGCAGCTGACAATCCCACAATTGTTAAAAGCAACGATTTAATGGTGAAATGCATAAATAAACTCTTTTCTTGTCCCATATGAAATGTATGAGTGTGCACATACCATCCTTGTTTCTCTGTTACTCTGTGTCATTTGCTACAACTGCAGGACGATTTCTCAGTTTACGCCAATCACTGACTCACCCTGGTGTGATTGAAGTTGGATCCCATTCCCATCCCGGAAGGAGAACCGGGCGAGGGCACGGGGGAGGTGTTGGGGGAAGGGTGGAGGTTCCCTGTGATCAGCATCATGTCGTGGCCGATGTCGTTCTCCAGCTCGTCGGGGAAAGGCAGATCAAACATGTCATCTGAGGGACGGGACACAGAAAGAACAGTTTCAGCACAGCCCCAGATGTTAATGCTGGTCATCAATAATGACACCTATCCAGGCTAAGGTAATTTCTCACAGATACAATTAATACAACATCTTTAGTGGAACAAATGGCACAATGATGCCCCCTGCTGGTACAAAATAATATCCAAACCATTCTAAAACCAGGATCTCAAGCGACAACCACAGTTTGACTATGATCCTGCTGAACGTTACCATTATTGTCCTCTGTAGGGTAGGAGCTGGGAGCCAGCTGGGTGGTGGAAGAAGTAGGGAAGACGAGGATGTGAGTACAGGAAGCGTCCTGAGGTGTGTTCAGCTGCGACGTCTGCAGGTTCAGAGCTGTGCTGCGTCCAAACACTGAGCCCATGGTCACTGCATCTAGACACACACACAGACACACAGCACAGGTCAGGTCACTGTGTTACTGTTGTGTTAACATGATACTTAACTAGTGCACGGTACCATCTAATACTTAAATCAACGTAATTATGACCACAAAGATCAGAGTTCTAATCGTCTTTTAAGAAAGACAAAGTGGACGGATTACTAACCAGGCATGATGACAAAGGAGCCCTGTGGCTCCATGGCTACCAGGCAGGCGCTGAGAATGCTGGGAGATTCGGCAGCTGAGATCCCACACATGCGACAAGCCTCCCTCAGCTGGCGCCCTATTGAATGGAGGGAGTGTTCCCCGAGCAGCGAGCTCCAGTCTGGTAGAGAAACAGAGAGGGAGGTGAAAAGTCTTTTAATGAATCATTCCCCAGTTAAGAGACATCAATACATTAAAAGAGAATTAAAAAAATGGTAGAACAACTATAAAACACTTTAAAAGAAGATAATAAACTAATAATTTGATTATATGATAATCAGTTTGAGTTTTTTTTTTATTATATCACTCACCTTTTAGCTCCCC
Source organism: Limanda limanda (assembly GCF_963576545.1). Taxonomy (NCBI): domain Eukaryota; kingdom Metazoa; phylum Chordata; class Actinopteri; order Pleuronectiformes; family Pleuronectidae; genus Limanda; species Limanda limanda. Next base: position 33,676,393 of record NC_083636.1, on the reverse strand, counting down.
ATGACCGAGTCTGCCTAATCGACCAATCACAATCCTCCATGGCACTGAGGTCATCTGGATGATGCCAATACACCACTCCCACATCTTCTGCAGTCCCATCTTCCTCGCTGAAACCTTTGGACGCCGCGCTCTGAGGAGAAACATATAACAATGTGAGATATAAGAGGTCATAACATTAAATCGATGTTGTGCAAGAACAGCAAAAGTTGCACAAAACTCAGATTGTAAACGACTCTAACTCACCTATTGGGTACGTCAATGTTGATGATACAGGACTCCAGGAGCTCCCCCTGCCGGTCAGTGCAGGAGACCAGGATCCAGCGCTGGTCATGTGATAGGCAGTATCCTACATAGAGGACGTTGTATCTGGGAGGGATCTCTGCCCAGATCTCTCCTTGTTCTGGCTGCTTGGGACGAGCAGGAGTAAGGATGAACGGAGCCGTGTAGAGCTGCAGCGGGCTCGGATGCTGGAGGAGGAAAAGAACAAAGTGTGAGCAATGACTTTTAGTTTATACTCATACAATGATGTGACTTATGCACTTTTTTTATACTCGCCTCTGGACCTTTAAGCACAGAGTTGACAGTGGACACTGGTCCAAAGCCAGTCAGGGACTTGATGGGTGCTTGCTGGGGCAGCAGACGTCTGCACTGGGAGTAACAAGAGAAGGCCATGGAGCGCAGGTGCTGCAGGTACAGGTGACTCTCCCCGCTGGCCGGCTGCAGGAGATACTGGCATGGCACCACCTGCATGAAGTAAAGACAAAGGATTGTGATGATCTCAAGAGCGAGAGCAACTTCTGTTCGACACAATCCGGTGTGGATCTAAGAGCGTTCGTACCTGTAGCACCAGTGCAGGTCTCATCACCTCAGGCAAAGTCTGGAGCATCTCTGTGTAACAGCGAAGGAGCCCAAGTAGCCAAATGCTACCGGCCTCTACCTCGTCGCCCTCCTCTTCCTCTCCGCCTTCACCTCTGGCTGCACTTGAGCTGACAAAAGCATCCACTATGTAAATGACAACCGCTGGTGGGTTGGCGTGGCTGTCCACTGAGTCGGCCAGGGTGGGGATGCCGATTCGAGCCTGCTCTGCAGTTCTGGAAGAGAGCAAGAGAAGAGAGAAGTCGTACTAGTTCAGACTCGAGGAGCAATAAGGGAGATCAGGTAATTTCCAGAGATAACTCGGGTCTTACAGCTCAGGGGGTTCTGCTGGTGTGTTAGCTGGTGGCGTGGCGCTAGAAGACCCCTTCGAGTCGCTGGTTCCTCCTTGAGTGGTCTCCCCTGTCGGGCCTGAGGTCGCTCCAGCTGGGGTCGGAGCGCTTGCCGAGCTGACAGGACCTTGAGCTTGCTCTCCTTCAGGAGCCCAGGCTTGAGTCGGGCCAGACGAGGCCGGCTGGACTGAGGACGTGTTGTTAACGGGAGTCTGGACTGTGGGAGGCAGCAGGAGACTGCTGTCCAGGGGCAGAGCTGAGAGCTGGGGACCTGAGAGGAGGATAAACATCTCTTTCATCAGTTTACATCTAACAGAAGTGGGTTTGGCATGGAGAACGACCACAAAATACACAGTTTTATGGTATTTGAATGCTCATGCAGAAACACAATATTGCAATGCAAAACAACACTGTGGCAGACGGGAGGAGCTACGGAAGCCCAGGAGGCAAGGAAGGGCTAAAGGGCAGTATGGTCATTTAATAATGAAAAACAATTTTGGAAAAATAATTCCATAAACAAAGAAAATGATACAAATCTAAAATGATGACTTATATATGCTAATATCTGTTCACTAAAAACGGAAACAAATAAAATGTAAATATTCTCACCTAGCTGCTGCTTGCAGGCGTAAGCATAGAGCTTAAGTTTGCTGAGGTTGTCGTTGTGCTGCTGTCCAGCCCAGGGTCCAGTCAGCCACTGCTCCACATCGAGCTCCTCCAGCTTCTCCGGCTCCACGTCCTCCCCCACACGCACGAGACCCTCCCTGGAAACCTTGGCCAGAGGACGGTGCTTCCCAAGGCGGCAGGTCTGGGAACGAAGTCAAGATAACAGTTCATTCTCTCCTTAAAGACGTCAATCACAATAAACCTTCATCGGGATGTTCCAAATGTGTGTTTCCGAGATGACCTACCTCGTAAACAGCGCTGAGCTCCTGGAAGAAGGCCCGGGCGGCGACCAGCAGGGAGGGGCTGTTGGGGCACAGCACCAGGTAGGCCACGTCCCGCTGCCCGCCGTACGGCTCCAGTAGCAACTTCTCCCAGAACGGTAATGCTAAAGGGGACAACGCTAAAAACTCCTTCTCTCGGTCGTACCCCAGTAACACCGTCGGGATGGGTAAGGGCTCCGGGGACTCTTCCGAACCTTTGACAAGTAGAAATAAGGATATTTTTTAGTTTCCTGCAACCTGACAACGTCCCTGAGACTGTAAGGGAAGTGTGTGAACTGTCTCACCGTAGGAACCTCTCCCAGCCATCTTATGGAACTGCTGCCAGGTGAGCGGGCCCTGAACGTGTTGGATGTTTTCCCAGGTCCGTCCTGTTCTCTTCTTCTGGATGGCGTCCTGCAGGAAAGGCTGCAGGGACAGCAGCATACGAACCATATCCTGGGACGACAACTTGCTCATCTCCACCACTATGGAGACACACACACACGCATCAAACAGTGGATGATCAGTAAATCATTGGTTGACTTATGGTAGTTTGTGGCAGATGTTATTGAGATCCCTTCTATGGCAGCTGAGCTTCTTACCATTAGTGTGCGGCCAGGAGTGAAGAGCTGTACTTCTGACAACAGCTGGATCTACTTTCCCTCCTGTGGAGTTATCCACGTACTGCAGCCCCTGTTCCAAGGCATTGTAACACTCCACGCAGGCATCACTCCCGTCTGCCCACTGCTTCTCAGACATCCAGCTTTGCACCAGCGCCCCCCTGCGGCCGTGACAGGAACAGCTGAGAGGGAGGTGCAGTGCTGTCAGGGAGGAAATGGGCTGGGAGCACTGCTCCTGCAGAAGAATCATGACCGCTGGCGATGCCGGCGCCGCGTCCTGAGGCCGCTTGGCCCTGGGGTCTCTCATCGTTGATTCCCGCCGGCAAAGAGCCAGCCTCCTCTCGGCTGCCCGGCCCACCTCAGAAGTCCGACCGTAAATATCCAGCTCGTCCTCCAGGAAGAGGCCCGTGCCGTGGGCCAGCCGCCGGTTCACGATGGCACTGAAGCCACACATACAACGGTACTGATCTTCGCAGGTGGAGTCGGGGATGTACACCCCCACATCTGCTCCTTTGACATTCATATTGCAGGCACAGATACAGCAGCTGTCAAAGTTGCGATCCTTGAAGACATTGAGGACGGAGTCTGACAGGAGCAAGATGGAGTACAGGCTGTGGGCCTCGGGCAAGGAGGGTCCTGGCCGGGCCTGGGGCTCGAAAGAGCTGAGAGGCATGCTGGTGGAGGCAGGTGAGCTGAGCTCGGTACCGTCCTGCTTCACCGAGCCGTGACCAGAGCTCGCCGCGTTGATACCCCGCGGCGTGCGAGGGGTGCGTGGGGTGGGCACGGAGAAGCGGGGCGTGGCAGGAGACGGGAGGATGCCGACCGTGGTGCCCACAGAAGCAGAGTTGCCGCTCATCTGGGCATACTCCTGGTCTGTGACGCTGGGGACGTTTCTGGAAAACGCACAATAAAGGAAACAAACACACATGGTCAGATAGAGAAAGAAGATTATTGTGAGTCTCTGGCGATCGGCTCTTTAAAGGTCACGATGCTGTTTTACACCTGAACAGAGGAAAACCCTCAGAGCACTGCAACTCTCAAAAGAGGCTAAAAAGTCACACATTCATCCTTCAGAAACCACATAGTCCTGCACAACATTTATAAAAGGTTTAAAGATAATGACATGATGAGATTATGAGATGTTCTGCTTATGATCGCTGACAACTCACGTGTATCCATCCTTGATGAAAGGGTTATTCTGGGGATGCATGACTGCAGGGAAATGCTCCATTTTGGGCATGAGGGCCCAGGATGGACGGTAGTAACACTGGTCAGGAAGCTTGAGTGGTGGTAGAGTCTGGCTGGGTAGGCAGGACAGTGGAGCAAACATGGAGGAGCCTATCTGTGGCTGGATTAGAAGGAAGAAATATAAGTTTGTGTTTCAGTAACAAAGACACACGATGCATTATACAGAACTGAGCACGAGTGGAGTTGTGTGCCAGAGGCTGCTAACTCCTAATCTCGCTGTCACTGTCACAAATCAAAATAAAGTTGTGACATCATTTTTTTGTGGGGACTATTTTCAGCAGCAGTTAATGCATTTGTTGCTCTAGTTACTATTTACAGAAGCAGGGGGTGTGTATGGAATATCACTACAATAGTCAACAAGAAAATAAACTGCACCCAGTGCAACACTGAAGCTCACTGGTGCACATGGAGCTCTAAGGCAGAGTAATAAGCAGCTCATGGCTTGATTACAAAAGCGATAAAGCCAATGTGGTAGTTTTCTTTTCAAGCTTTACTCCTAAGTCATTTATTTATTTTGGTTATTCTGCTTAATTTGTTCAAGTCGGTTAAATCCAAAAACAAATTACACACTTACGACATATTCTATGAACAGACAAGCAGGAAGAAGAAAATTATTATATTACCTTTCCCTTTCAAATAAATAACATAACTTTAATACAGATGGCTATTCCTTTTCATTCACTTTATTTTCACATCAATTATACATTAATGAATAGCCTTCTTCATAATATAAATAATACTCAATAAGTATTATTATTTATACTCATTTTGTTTTAGCAAAATGTTAAATCATTTCACAGAGAAATTCAATGTTTCTCTAAAATGTCGTCAATTTGAATTTCAAATCAAGATCAGGTCCTGTTTGAATGTTTCACATGTTGAGTTTGAGGTAAAGATGCCTATTGTTCGGAGGAGCTTGTTTTCCGTGCACAGATGCACCTAATGCTGTCCACTAAGTGCAGTCGACTATAATTAGCATCTCCCAGCTCACGGAGCCTGCAGTCAGTGCCGATGTCTGACTCACAACACACAGAGAGTTAATTAGCCAGGATCAGGTATCAGTGAAACGATTCCAACATGAAGAGCCTGACCAGTCGCTCGGTCAACAACCACTTGTCCTGACTTTCCCTTCATGACATAAATCTATGGATTTTTGAATAATCAGAGTAGTAGTGTAATTTCCTCTCAAAACGGTTGATGCACAAAGCTCAGTCTGCTGCTTTATGTGTTGATAACTCGCCCCTCCTCACCTTGAGATCCTCCTGCCTGGGGCTGGCCATGCCCTCGTCCATCTCCATCCTGTACTCATTGAGGTGCATGGCAGCTAGAGTCGCCATGTGGTCGGCTGCTCCGCTGGGTGGGGGGGGCTCTTGGCTCGGGGTGTCCCGATACGTGGTGATGGGGGAGAAGGCCGGGTGCTGCTCTAGAGAGGGCGGGGTGGGAAACATTCGCTGGAGGTCTGCTACTGCTGAAAGGAGAGAGACAAGGAGATGAGGAGACGGGGAGGAGAGACAAAAAAAAAAGAGAGATTCACAGAGGTTTAATAAGATAAAGAGTTTGTAACTTCCATTTCCCAATAAATATAACCACACATGGAAGTATGAATAGAGTGGCTGTGACAAAAAACGGTGACTAAAATGTTTTTAATCGAGAGCAACTGAATATGCATCAGTGTGACTCACTTGATGGATAAGGTACTGCAACTCTCCCTTCCTTCCCATGGGGGCGATCTTCAGTCGACAGCGGCTGCTTTGTTGAGTGCTGGTTGGGGTAAACAGTTTACAAATGATTACACACAAAACGAGAGGATCTTCACTGCTTCAGAAAATTAAACTCAAAATTATACTAAGACCTAATATTAGTGCAGCCGCTCATATTTAAGTCATGCAGGTCTATAATATACATAAACTCTGATGTCTCACCCCCAGCTCATCCTCGTCTTCATCAAAGATGTTGTCGAGATCAGAGATGTTCACCACCAGATCTTTTTCTCTGGTCAGAGAAGGATTCGCTTTGGCAGCTGCGTCGTCCGGACTCGATTCATCTCCAGCGACACAGTCATCTTCAGACAAACAGTTTAATGTTAAACATCCCACTCTCAAATATGGATTTCATTTAGTTTCCTGTTGAAAATGTTTATGATGACTGTGCCTCACCTGATTTTGGTGCCGAGTTAAAAATGGACATAGCGTCTTTCCCATCAGGCAGCACTCCATTGCTGGTGATTTCTTCTCCCTGGTGAGAAAAAAAAGGAATATTATCAGTTCAGTGCAAGACTTTTTTTTATAGAATCCTAAATGTGTCATGGGCATTAAAATTTAAAGCTGTGATATATGATGTTTTCAGCCACTGGAGGGCATCAGAACTAAACCCTGAACACAACTCTGACACACTATCATCACTTTTTAAGTTAAGCTGGCGAATGTGTTTTCATATAGTTGTTGGTTTCTACATCAAGCAGATATACAGCAGCATTAGCATTCATCTGCTGTGCGCTTGGGCAGCTGGCTAACGTTAAATCCAATAGTCTTTTAGCTCTTGTTCTTTGTCGTGCACAAAATCTTGTGGGTTGTAAAACCAAAACAATGAGCTGAGAGTCACTGTAAAGATCTGAGTTCTAATGAGAAATGCAGGTGATACTTCTCTGTGGGTTGATCACTATGACAACAGTGCACCTTCGCAAATAATCATGTGATCCATACTAAAATAATAGATCTAATCATTTTTTTCTGAATCTCTGTGACTGCGTGTGTATTTCTACCTTGGCCTTTTTGCTGGGTTCTCGTCCTTGGCCCTTTAACCGTTTGGAAGAGGAGAAAGTGTACTCGATGTCTCCTTCCTTAAAGTCGTAGGGATCCTCCCCGGGCTCGCGTAGTGTCTCCACACCCGGCTGCTGGAACAGCCCCAAAGTGTGGATGTGTTCCTTCACCCTCTCCTCTGAGATTTTAAACCTCTTGAGAGTCTGTGTGTATAGTCTGGAGAAAACAAAGAGACAAAGTGATCATTCAGTCTGTGTTAATAGTAGGAATTCAGTCTTTCTGTTTTGTCTTCTTCAATATATTCAAGTATAATGTCATATTTCTAGAATAACTTAATTGGATGAGTCTGAGCTCCGTATTTCCAGTAGCCTTGGATCTCCTTCTATATTCTTGGCTACTACGCTCTTTCATCATTCTTCTATCAACTACACCGACCCACTCCTGTCATGTCTCTCCTACCTCTTTAGCGGAGCTCCTTCCGTGAATGCCTCCGTCTTCACTTCCTCTAATTTATCAGCGGGGAGTTCGGGGGGTCTGGAGTCAGTCTTATCAGTTCTGGGCGTCCTGAAGCCTCTCCACCAGGCAGCCCCACTCTCCCTCTGCCTCAGCAGAGCTGTATACACAGCTGTCTCGCTGCTAATCAGCCCCAGACCTGACACTCCGTCTGGACACATGGGCATATCCACAGGCCCGTCCAGAACCTCTGGGTCCTGCACCCGGGGGTGCGGGCTGAGCGTGGGAGGTAGCGGAGACATCGGTGAATTGAGGAGGGACTCTGCAGCTTTCCTGGAGAGCGTTTTGGGATATTTGCAAGTCGGCAGCGCGGCCAGAGGCTCCATGGATGGCTCCAGCGCCACGAGACCCCCGAGCTGGGGCCCTCCTGGCGAGTCCTGTTCCAGAGGGGAGTCCTGGGTGACAGATAGTCGGTGGTGGAAGGACATCATGGCTGGCCTCTTGGACTGTTTGTCCGCCTTCTCTGTCTTCTCACTTGTCTTGTGTTTGGGCAGCGAGGGGGGGTATAATGACGGGCCGGAGGTCTGAGTGGGGTTGGCACTGGTCTGGGTGTTGGCACTGGATGTGTTGGTCAGGTTTAGCTTCTGCTGCCTCACCCTGTAGCGAGTCAAGAAAAATACCCAAGATTACAATCAAAATGAAGAGTCTTGTTTTAAACAAACGTATTATTTGTGTTTTGAATGAGCCTTCTTATAATCATAAAAGTCTTCAAAAAGATGAGATATCAGAAGCGCTTTTGCTTCATTATCAGAGTCCTTGAGCTGCAAAATCTCCCACTGACATTTTTTACTGGTCATTAAAAAAAAAGAACAGGTTGAGTAATTTTCAAAATACAGGATTTTTACTCTATTGTGCAAAACATTGACAGACTTTGATTTAAATTAATCTCAGAGTGACACTATGTTTGAAGATGCTTAAACATGCTGAAGGGCATTCAAACTTATCAATTACTCTGCTATCATCAAAAATACGACTAATCTTGACCTCCACATATATTTGAAGACTGTATGTTATATGTTGGCATTGCTTGAAAAAGTTAAAATCCTTGAACATCTCTTTATTGGAGCATCCGGGATTTGAAAGGCCTTTTATCAAAACCTATTTCTTTTGTGATGAACATGAAATCCGAGCTCAGATACTGTACATGTGACGCTGATATCGAACAGCTTGGCTGCAGCTCTGTTCTACCTGGAGCAGCTGCAGGGCGCTCTCGCTCCCAGATCATTGAAGTCCCATGTGGTAACTCCATTTGGCACTTCCTTCTTAGGCGTGGAGTCAGATGGTGGATTCGGTCTGCAGGGAACAAACAGATCCATGAGGGCTGCGGCTCGACTGAAATCGCCGCACTTCAGCGATAAACGCACCAAACAGAGTAGACAAACTTGGTAATGGTTCAACGTACACATTCTGAGGCTGGCTGAGGTAGCACTCCCTCCAGGCCTGATGCACCACCTGACACGTGAGTTTCTTCCCAGAATGCTTTGGGCTGACGCTAGCGACCCCCATGCTGCTGTCCATTGTGGGAACACTGGAGACAGAGGTCACAAAGCCACTGTCCGCTGAAACGATAAAAGGTGGAACACACATTTAAATACTGGACTTGACGCACTTCTGCCATGATGCTTAATGTCATTTTCTTTTACTGGATTTGATAATTTTGGGAAACGTTCTGGAAAATGTAGCTACACAAAATAACACAACAAATGTATCTTCAAACTAATGCATTTCCGGTACCTTTTTATGTGATGTGTCTATTTGTCAATCAATCTGCACAATGTGGTATCTAATGTTCTAAGTGTGCGTTTCTGTTACCGGAGCAGGGCTGTTCCGGGGACGTTGGCGGCGTGAGCGGCACGCTGCAGTGGTTCGATTCCCTGCTGAGGCCCTGAGCCACAGGAACAGGTGGAGGCTGCTCCACCGGTAGGTCCCCCTGGGCAACCAGCACAAAGGCAGCTGGGTAGGTCATCCTCACTCCACCTATGAAGATAAAAGAGAAGAGATTTATTTGTGATTATGAAACAAGAGGATGGCCGCTGCTCACTTTTAACGCCAAGATTTATTTAAACTGTCAAAATAGGTTATTTCTTTAACTTGCCCTTAGAGATATCAACACCCTCCCCATTGTCTCTATTCATATATATTTTGCTGAAGAAATGATATAGGAACCAGACATTCCTGATATTGAGTGGCAGCAGCTATATAATTACATATATCCTATGGATTAGCTCTTTATCCACTGATGTGATCACACACTTAGTGGTCATATAAAACATATGATCTTAAATCCCTTTACACTCACAGCTCGACTCCAGTTTCAGGCAGCACATCCAGACAGGCTTTCCTCTTTAGATGTAAAAGCCACTGGTATCCATGGGAGTTTTGATTATAATCAGGTCAAACCAATGCTCTGGGATCAGACTGATTAGACAAAGCTGTTAAAGTAACTCCCTGCGGCTTCTGCAACGACTTCCCTATCGCTCCTCTCTCCGTCTCTCCTCCTCTCTCCCCTTGCAGTCATTTCCTCTTTTCCTCTCCGAGACGTGCTAAAAGACTAAAAGGATCACTGCAGCAGAGGTACATTTCAATAGCTGCCCATACACTGCTACATCAGCTCAATCTGCCAGAGTCCACATGGAGACCGAGGGTAATCCATGTGATGTTGATCCCTTAGTGTTTGCTTTAGCAGAGCAACATCACCGTGGTCTAATGGGCTTTTGTTACTCTTCTACTGCTGTGCAATCACACAGTGTGACGTTCAGAGCGTTATTCTGCTACTGGAGATGCATTTGTTATGTTCCCCACAGAACATGTTGACTTTCTCCTCACCTACGATGACCTCCACAGCCACGTGACTGTTGGGACCGTAAGCCTGACTTGCTTCCTCTTTCTCCTTCTCCTTCTCCTTCTCCTTCTCTCCGCCCCCCTCTTTCTGCTGGAGCACCATGGGGTAGAAGTAGCTCCAGTCCTCCATCAGCTTCCGTACGGCCGGGTCACTCATCTTGTAGGCCTGACCGGTGAGAGTGCCACTCAGACCGTACGGACTCAGGATCACTGCAGATGGAGAGAAAACACACATGAGGGGGTTTCTGGTGCTAGTTCACCTTAAAGATTTCAATGACATGTAGACAAGCAGCTGAGAAGTACAGTGGGTTTTCAGAAGGCTCCTTTAACTTTTCAATAAACTTACATTATTTCATATTTTGGTTATTAAGTGGCCAATTAAAAATAAAAGAGAAGCTTATTACTTTTAAAGAGAGTTTATATTCTTGCTCCACTTTATTTAACACTTTTGTTTCGTTTTTATCTTGTTTAGTTCGTTTAACCTTGTTTAGATATGCTATTGAAATAAGTTATTAGTATTATTATTATCATTACACTCCACTAGAGTTTATTTATTCAATATTTATGGTCACTTTTAGTTTGCCGAAAAAATATTTTATTAAACATGCAAGCGCATTAAAACGAAGAATTTTAATTAATCAAACCTTTCTAGAGGTAAAGTTAACCTCACTTAAACCAACTTCAACAGTTTATTAATATACATATGGATAATAATAATAATCTGTATCTTTCTCAATGCATTTACTGCCATGAATTCATCCTCCACTACTGCTAATTTGTTAAATGCACATGTTTGGACAATGCAACACTTGTTCATCACTAGTGTAACACATATCGGCTTGTACTTCATTGCTGTGCATTCTCACTGAACATCGTTCACAGTTTTGTTGCTGTGCACATAAGCCCTAGAGGAAAACAATGGTTTGGTGGTGTTACCTTGCACTGGCGTAATGGAGGTCTGCACAAGACGGATGTGGTGCTCTGTGATGTGGTACGCGGGCTGGTGCTGGGCGATCTCCACGCTGGTGCACACGTTGCTCTCCCCGTGGAGGAAGAAGGTGAAGGAACATGACAGGTGTTCACTGGGGACAGAGGACGGCAACGGTTTAAATCAGGAGGGCAAAGAGAGAAGGAAGCAGGGCAGAGAGTTTACATCTCCTGTGTGTCGGCTGTGAGCTGATCATGATCATCTCTGGGTATCATAAAAACAAATCAAATGGCAACATGAACCCGCACTGTAAAAACAATCTGTATGAGAATTAACCTTCAGACAACTGTTAGCATATCTAAACTGACACTTGAATTGAAACAAAATTCCATTTATTTATGTAAAACTTCAGATGAAATAAACTGATAATTCAATTCTATTGGAAAAACAAATGTACAATGTGAATGCAGTCTTTCAGGAAGTGCAGTGACAGACGAAAAGTACAATTATCCAAACACCAATTTAGAGGCCACACTAAAAATGTGTCTTGTAAAAGCCTCGCGTTGATCATCTTCATCATTTCCCATGTAGGCTCCTTATTGCAGATATAAATCCTCATTTGTCCATGACTGATTGTGGTGACAACATGTTTACATATGCACAGCTCTCTTTATTACACAGCTCAGGCATAGTTCATCATGCATTCTTCTCTTTTTTTAATCATAGAGGAGTAATTGTTGGGGCGTTATTGCAATCTATATACCAGTGGGCGGGCTGGACATCATTAACTACCAACACAGCTTCACTGATGTATATTTTTAATCTATAAAGCTCCTTACCATCTTGGTTTATATATATCAGACTGACAATAAAGTCAGCAGGTACTGTAATCTCCTTGTGATTGCCCTGCTGCCTATGCAATATCTCCTTTGCCCTGAGGGAGCCGGACCTCCATTTGAGCCGTAATGGATCATCAAATTCAATAAAATGGTCAGTTCCAGAGTTACTCATGGACAGAGCTAAACAGTCATGAGGGAGCCAAAAGATCTTGTGGCCTCAACCGCAGCCGCCTCCAGGTGGCGCTGAGCGCACCTGAAGTGAGAGGAGGCCAGTGTCTCTGCTTAATCAACATTCCTGATGCTGGCAGAGAAAAGCATACCCTCCTAACAGCAGGTGGTTCGAACACAGGTCTGCACAACTACAGGAGGAAGAGCAGGGCTGAGGCACATACGTATGCATACACAGGACTGCAACACACACCAGGCGCACAAGCACATGTCGCCCTCACACCTACAGGCGCACACAGACACACACAGACACAAACACAGCAGCAGCAGCAGTTCATCATCTCCACAATTCACATCTCTACAAAACATGAGTCAAAATGCTTTCAATGTCACTGCCCTCCAACCTCGTCCTCAGTGCATCATTACACCATAAGAAGAGCTATATATAGCTGCATAGGGAAGCTCAGGGGAACAGCTGCGAGTCAAGAGTACCAGTCGAACTCAGTGCCACGCACATGTGCACAAACAACCACCGTTTACATTCGAGCATCTTTAGGATCTCGCATGCAAAATGACCCCATTATCCTCAGAGTGTAAAGACATACGCAGAGAGATACAACATTTCGTTACCAAATTTTCCTTTGTTTCATTTACTGAATGATTTTCTTTATCTTTTACACTTTGTGTTATATTTACATTACCGACAGCCCTGCACAGTTTGCATAGGGCTGTGAAATAAAGCACACATTAGAATGTTTGTCCCTCTCCTGTTGATTATTCTGCTTATATTGGTATCATGCTGCATATTCTTTAAGGGCTGCGCGACGATGATTGGGACTGATGTGTGTAGAAAAACACTATACCTTTAAGACTCCTCATAAAACTGCAGCCTTCACAGGGAATCATAGCTTTATCTCTCTGTCTCTGCTTTAAAATCAGGCAATGATCCAACAGAAGTAGGAGCTGGCTCCCTCTGTGTTTCAGCTGATACAACCATTTATTCTACCTCGGTACTTTTAATTGACCTGATACACATCCTGTATTTTGTTGCAAAGTCTAACAAAGGCTACTGAATACAATAATTGAAATATTTCAATATTGTGTGGAGAGGGAAAAGGTACATTTGCTACACAAGCAATCGGTATAACCAGCAACGAATGTGCTGCAATTATGACCTAAGATTAATTATGAGCGCCATAAAATGCAATTAAATGTGGTGGGAAAAGCAGAAGTAGAAAAAGAGCATTAAACTGTAGGCTGACGCAGCTGGGAGATTGATGCTCCCTGTCCTTTTACAAAGGGCATTTTCCTGCACAGTAAGCTGGTGTGAGTGTGTGGACACACTGGGCTTCTTGCATCCTCCGGGACATTTGTGCAGTCGGCAAGTGGACGCGCTTGTGCGTGTGTGTGTGTGTGTGTGTGCGTGTATAAGCGTGTGGGAACAGCGGACAGAGATGTGAGGCAGCTGTGTGTGATGGGCTGTATGAGTACAGGTATTAATAAATGAAGAGGAGTGATGGCTGAGACTCGCCTCAGGGCTGACAGTCCTGTTGAGAGATAGAGAGAGGAAAGAAGAGAGGGAAGGGGAGAGTGGGGGGTGGTTGAGAGAAAGAAGTGAGAGTGAGAGTGGGAGTGAGACGAGGAAGAAGGGAGGGAGGAGAGAAGGGAAAGAAAGGACGGCGATGGAGACAGAGTGAGTAGCAGAGGTTAGGAAGGAAATGCTGGGATGAGACAGAGACAAAAAGGGGAAATAGAGGATTAGAGAGGAAATGAGGAGGACAAGGAAAGAAGGATACAGTATAAAGAGCAAGATGAGTGTGAGAAAAGAAGAGGAGGTGAATAATTCAGTGCCACGCACTGCAATTGCTGCACACATATCGATGAGATCAGAGTTTTAATGGGTGGCTACTGAGCACAATTTTATGGTGAAATCAATCAGGGAATGTAGAGCTTGAGAACACAGAGACATCACATGCTGCCCTTGGGTGTGTGTGCGTGTGTGTGTGTGCATGAGTGTGAGTGTGTGTCTATTTCATTTGGCTATATATTTACAGAACAGCCTACGCTTGTACTGTGCGACACAGCTATCAGCACAAATTCAAGTACATTTAGGGTATTATGTAAGCAAATGTGCAAATGCTGTGTGCATGTGAGTGTATATATCTTATAACAAGACGTGAACATACATATGTATACAGAATATGCATGCATAAATGCCACTATAAAAATGCATTGTGTGTTAGGTTCATGTGTATTTTCACCCCATCCCCATGCTGCCAGCCACCAAGCATGAAGAGCTGGTTAAGGTTTGAAATTCACCATGGATTTCACACACACAAAAAAAACACACACGCGCATGTGTCACACACTAAATAACAATGGTTGTCTTGCCTGTCAGGCTGCTCTCTTGTCAAACCCAGTGAGAGAAAAAAAAGATAAAGCAAGATTACATAAAAGAAGATGGAAAAGAACAAACACTAAAACACACACAAAGCTTCTGTTTCCACTTTCACATGCACCTAAAGATTACAATCTGAAAAATGTGTTTAGAAATCATTAACTACAGTCACATGCGCTAAGCAGGCATGATAGCATATTCTTAGATTATCTCAGATAAGGGGATTAATCTGCTTAGGTTGCGCCTTAAATTCTCTGTCACCACAGCGGCGCTATTATGAGTTATCTTCATCCTTCATCGCCTCTTGTCTTCTAACCCTTCCTACACAATCTCAACGCATCTCTCGGAGACACAAGAGCGTAGCTGCTATTCCGGTGTGTGTGGACAGATGTAGACGCTGTTTATCCTCTTGTAAGCTCTTGTGAGCAGCATGTATACACTTTTTCCCCGTGCACTGGCACAATAAGTTCATTCCATACAAACAAAATCCTACCCAACGTTCATAATACACTCAGGCTTATGCAGGTGTGTGCTTATGCCCCTGCATGCATACATAACGCGCAGCCACACGCCACTATTAACACGAGCATGAGGGGAATTCAGTCAGCTTGATGTATTATTCAGTTGCCCCCACTGGGCGGCTTTAGCCAGTGTTACTATCACAATGTTTGTGCTCAAACACGACTCAATCCGGCTATCTGTATGGATTCACCATGAAAAGGTGCCACGCTCGGGGACGCACACTGTGCACACTCATTGCCCTCTGTACGGGCTCAAAAGGCACAGAGGAATAAAAGTCTGCCGCGGTTAAAATTAGATTAGAGCTGAAAAATTGCAGAGAGGAACTATGAATACTTTGTCAGTGGGTTATTCCCGCACAGACGCTGCCAAGAGGAAAACTCGCTAACGTCAGTGAGAGCACCAGCGCTACCTCGGGCTTCTACCTTCATATCGCTGGCCCTAATTAAAAAAAAGAGGATCTCTTGGTGAGGCCACTGCTGTGATGTATCACCCCGGTGTCTATTGATCTATGTGTTTTTTCTCTTCCTTCCCTCGCTGTGTGTGTGTGTGTGTGTGTGTGTGTGTGTGTGTGTGTGTGTGTGTGTGTGTGTGTGTGTGTTTCTACCTTGTGAATCTGGGTGAGTGTGTATCACGTGTGCTCTTTTGTCTCTGGGGAGGCTCGACACACACGTTCAACAACACGTTTCAAAGGAGAAAATGGAAATATTCCATGAAATCAAATACTTAACGGAGGCGTTTAAATTAAAGTGGCTGACCTGAACTTGTATTTTTTTTCGAATTCTCTCATAGTATGTTAAAATTGTCACAGTTCATGTAGTCAATCAATGAGCTACTGTGTAGACCTATAAACTGCTTTATAAATACAGTATCATTCCCAGTGACTTCTCTGTAAAGGCCATTCTGCTGCTAATGAGCTGTAGCACATACAATTATAAAAATAGTGAATGACTGCTAAAGTGTTGTAATGATGAGGTTTCCTGCACACACACACACACACACTGTACGTTTCAGTCTCATTTATATGATACCGGCTTTGAGTTGGACACATTAATTATGTAGCCAGCAGACTTCAGCATATGCAGCAGTGCAGTCGTAAGGTTTAAGAGTAATTAAAATAATCCACTGTTAAATACAAGGGACCAGACACAAAGGTGACAAAAAAGGAGATAAAGATTCAAACTGAAAAACAAGTTTCCAGTTGATGGTGTTGAAAAAGAAGATGTTCTGAAAGCAGGAGCTTTCAGTTTCATTCAATTGACTAACTGATTGATTTCCATAAGTGAGCTCAACCACTTTGCCGAATTATAAAGACTTCCATGAATCAATGGGATGTCTTCTACTTAATGATGGTCAGGAAGGCCAGACTGAAGAACTAATCTTATGAGGAAATCCTCATTCAATTCACTATAAAAAGCCTCTCTATCCCGAATCCTGAATTCAAACACCTAGCATTCACCATTCAAACACTCAGTATAACTCATTTAACCTTCTCAATCTGTTCAGCCAACCCGTGCCAAACCTGTCATCATTGAGACATTTTTCTTGTCCGCCACTTTTACAACCAGTCAAATAATCAGCTGGACACTTAATAAAGAGAAATCAGTTTTCTATGAGATTAACAGGATTTTCAGTTTCTGGTAACCTAAACACATGTTTGTTTTTACAGTTTAATGAACTAGAATTGGGTTGGGTCTAAATCTTTGGACCATAAACTGAATATTTTCCTCTTTCACACAATGCATATTGCACAAATGCTAATGAGGAACAAAGTCTGAATGAGGTTGGATTCTCGGAGTTTCACTTTAATTCATCACAACTGGTAGTTTAGAGTTTTTCGAAGCCCTGAAGGCCCAAAGAGAAAATACCCAAACATTATGTTTATAATTGTTTTCTTCTCACTGTTCTCACTGCGACATTTAAACTGTCAACATTTAAACTGTCAATGTTTAAATGTTGCAGTGCTCCTTTCTTCTGCTGCACCCATCCTCTTAACGTGACACTTACATTCTGAAAACAAATAAAAACAAACAATGTTTAAGTCAGTGAAGAGGAGGGGTGAGAAAGGATGGGAATGCTTTTCATACTTTTTTTGTTACTACTGTCGTTTTTATTTCTGGTGATGCTATGACCTTCTTCATTTGACCTAACACTGCATGTCTGTTGCCTAGGCGATGGCTAATATCTCAGTGTCCCTGAGAGGAGAAGAGATGAGACAACTTGAAGTGCATTAAAAAATCTATTCACTCAGGTCAAGTAAGGTTTTCTGAGATTTTGAAGTATTTAAAGAAGCAGCGCAGCTTGTTTTTGTTTCATGGTCAAGCACCAGAGGAGAACTCTGGTGAGATGATGAGAGCACCTCGATGAACAAATATACAGTGTACAGTACTTGGCATGCATAGACCTGACTGAACTAATGAGAGAGACAGACTAATACATCCATTCACCCGTCTATAGTAATGATTAATTTATGACCCCCTGCCTCCTCTGATCCCCACCTCCCTACTGCACACACACACACACATACACACACTGCGCCTCCTCGCTGCTCTTCCTCTCTCTCTCAAACACACACTCTCTCTCTGCATCCCTGCAACTCTCTCTCTCTCTCTCTCTCTCTCTCTCTCTCGCTCCCATCAGTGTCTGATGCAATCCGTTACCAACCCAGAGTGCTTTCCTCCCATTCAGACACAAAGAGAGCGGGAGAGGAGGGATGAGGAGGGATGGGGGGGATGAGGAGGGATGAGGAGAGGGGAGGGGGTTGAGCTGAGTGGAGGTGGTGGTGGTGGTGCTGGGGGTTGGTTTGGGAATCTTCTCCTGGAAGTGCCAATCCTCACCGTGCCCGGGGAACACATACAAGATAAACACCAGATAAGCCTGACAAAGGCAGCGGTGCCAAGGAGCAGGAATTGGCACGGGCAAAGGGGGGGGGGGGGCATGGCATGGACGTTAGTGCCGAAGCCCCCCCCCCCCCCCCTGTTGGGGATAAAAGGCAAGGTGTGGGGAGTGAAGAGGAAGACAAAGGAGCTGGCTCCAGCTGAGGCAGGAGGTCAGTGTACGTCCAACTGAGCAATGATTCCCTCGTGGCAGGAAAACACTGATGGCCGGGGATCTGCCGGGTGCTGGGGTCTCACACTGTCAATTGTGAGGCAGCACTGCTATTCTGGGAACAAGGGACTGAGTGTGTGTGTGCACGAGCGTGTGTGAGTCTTTACGACTGCTGTTGGCACATGTGCTGGAAGCCAGTATAGAGGAGATATGCGAAAAGAAGAAAAAAAGATGCTCATGCTTCACTCACACCCTGTGACACAGGCAACAGCTGCAGAGTGTCAGCATGAAAAAATAAAAAAAATACAATATGAGCGGTGCAGCATCTACATACGATTTTGATTCGCGACTGTCTGTGTGTTCTTATTTCTCCCTGTTTCTCTTCCTCCTCCTCTGTCTTTCCTTCCAGGATGTTCAATAATTCACAGACAGTACAAGTCAGGATTGGCTCAGCAGGGGGCGTACCAGCTGACAACATATTCATGGAGCAGACTAAATGATAAGAAAATGTACGAAAGAATCACTGCACACACTGGGTGTAATTCTCTCTGCACTGAACATATGTCTGTATGCATGTACACACACACACACTCCTGAATTTCTTCTTCTTCAATTTTGGAATCAGCGCTCCCAGCAACTTGTAACGTTCCATTATTTACTTGGTCGTATTTTGCATTTTTTTATTTTCATTATTCTCATTAAAGTAAAATCATGGCATTTCAAATGGGCTAATTAATGAGCAGCCTCCACAGGATAAATGCACAGAGAATACGTAGAAGTGTCACAACCTCTCAAATAAAAGGCAGAAGGAAAATAATTAGTTTGATTGTACATGTAGAATATGAAGTGTATAGAATATATCATTGTGTATACACCCACACTTAGTTACTGTAAGCGAATGTCCACGCTAAGAACTCAAGGAGAGTGTACTGAGAACTGCTCATTTTATGGTTTAATATCATGTTGGTCTTTCCATACACTTCCTGAGTGTAACTGTATTCACAGGTTTACTCAGAGCAGCTGTGGCTCAGGAAGGTCGAGCGGGTCGTCCACTAACCAGTGGGTCAGTGGTTCAATCCCAGTCCCCTAGAGGACACTGAACCCCAACTGTGAGAATGTGCGTGTTTGAGTGGCAGAACTATACTTCTATACATCAAGACTTGAAAAGCTGCTAAAGAAATGCACACCATTTACTCTTGGTAGAAAAAATTCATCCTATACAGCAGCAGCGGTTAAGAAAAGAACGGAAGTGTTTACTGGCATGTGCCATGTATCTCGTCTTTGAACACAACTTAACTGTCTAGAACAGTGTCTCAGAAGGGTCCTGTCATCTCCCCCCAACACACAACAATACCACCACTGGATTGTTCCAGTTGCTCTACAGTTCCTGCTCTGCACCACTGAGCTCTCACTCACTCCAGAAACTCAAGTCCATCATCATCCATACTTAAGTGAACCTAGTTTTATACCTGTCTCAGGCTAAATAGAGTCAATTACTCACATTACATGAGTTGAAGCGGATACCGGGAAATAAGTTAAGAACACTAAGTATTAATATATATAGCCTGTCTACTCTGATTATAACACATTACTCACATATATAACATTCATCATAATTTATCAATCACATTCCCATTTCTATTACACACTTTAACTGCATTCTCTTATTCTTATTCATCAATTCTGACACAGGTAATAATGGATGAAGAAAAAAAGTGTGTAAATAAGATAAACAAGACACAGAAAAAGATGTGTGATAGTATTTTCTAACCTTATTAAAACGTAAATTTCACCCTATAAGAAGCCACCAGCATTCTTTAAGCATCTCCACCACTTTCTCCTTGAAAATATCACCAGTAAGAACGGTATATTTCAAATTAGACTGCTTTTAGGTATGAAAAAGAAATGGCTATATTATTTTTCTTGTCAGAACACTATTAAGTATGCAATACCAGCGACACACGCTGTGGAGATGTCACACAGTGTTCCTCACTGAGGGACTCCCACCTGCTTGGAGCAGCTGAACCTGAGCACAGCACAGCACACTCCACTTGCATCAGCAACTTTCTGCAGCCAGAGTTTCCTGCTCGCCGCCTAATTCGCACTACATTTGAATGACAATGCAATTTACAGCTTTCACAATTCAAACGCTCCAACACAAATATAAATAAATGGTTGATCTTTGTGTTTGCTGCCTCTAAGCAATATTGAAACAGATTCCGAAAATGAGCCATTTGACAGCCGGCGTGAGTGGTTTCCTATTTCTTTTTGAACACTCAGCATTTGGGGGTCGAGACGTGAGCAACGCTGCGTCGTCACCTGCAGGAGAAGGAGGAGCCGGACGGGTGAGCTGTGTGACGGGGCCGTGATGGCTGGAGCAACAAGTTGAGCTACTGTCATCACACCCACCCCTCCTATTTACTCAGTTTCAGGCTCTCCCACACTGGCTCCACAGTTACACAGCGTGACACCGACACACACAGCCGCCCTCCCCTCGGAGAGAGAGAGAGCCAGTGAGAGTGAGTGGTGAGAGCTCGACTCAGCTCATCTCTCACCTCTCACCACCGCTCACTGTCCAGCTTTTTAATGGTCTCATACCATGAGCCAGCCACTGGAACATCAAGGAGAGACACTGCCAAGCGGCGTCACACTCTCACACATGGTCACACATGTGGGCCACATGTGGTGTGGATCGCTGATCAGCCACAACATTTAAGCAGCTGACAACATCTCGTGTGTGTGTGCGTGTGTGTGTGTGTTAGTGGGGGTGTTCATCTGAACGCTCACTCACCTGTTGCCCAGAGTCTTCTCTTCCAGGTCGTGTGGCTTGAAGAACCACTTCCCGAGCCGCACAAATCCTTTATCCATCAAACACCTGCAGCAGCGAAGAGAACGGGGGAGAAGGAAAATCAGTCAAATAAAAACAACAAAGACAGACAGGAAATGATTTAATCTCTCTCTGTACATCTCATTTAGTGTTTTGCTCACAGGAGGAGAGTTCAACACAGTACAGGAGCCTGACATAATTAAAACTTCAGTAATGCAACAGGTAGCAATTCCCGTGAAGAGGTTCTCACTCAGCTCACTGCTGATTTCTGAAGCCGACAGAGAAAAACAACCATTCACACCTATGAACAGTTTAGAGTCTTTAACTGCAATCTGCATGTCTTTTGACTGTGGGAGGAAGCCGAAGTATCAGAGAAAAACCCACGCACACATGTTGGAAAACATGAAAACACCACACAGGAAAGCCCTTGAAACCTCCTAGGTGTAGGAACACAGTAGGCTGACAGTAGGGCTACAGAAGGGTGGCAGTGAAAGAGACAGTAGGGCTACAGTAGGGCAACATTAGGGAGACAGTAGAGCGACAGTGGGGCGACGGTGGGGCAACAGTAGGGCTAGAGAAGGGAGACAATGAAAGAGACAGTAGGGTGACAGAAGGGCGACATTAGGGCGACAGAAGGATGATAGTAGGTTAACCGTAGGGAGACAGTGATGAGACAGAAGGGAGACAGTAGGTTGATAGTCTGAAGACAGTAGGGAGACAGTAATGAGACAGAAGGGGGACAGTAGGTTGATAGTCGGGAGACAGTAGGGGGAGACAGAAGGTTGACCATAGAGGGAGACAGTAGGGAGACAGTAGGTTGACCATAGGGGGAGACAGTAGGTTGACCATAGGGGGAGACAGTAGGTTGACCATAGGGGGAGACAGTAGGTTGATAGTAGGGCTGCAGTAGGTTGACAGTAGGTTGACCATAGGGGGAGACAGTAGGGAGACAGTATAGGGTGATAGTAGGGCGACAGTAGGGAGACAGTAGGGTGATAGTAGGTTGACCATAGGGGGAGACAGTAGGTTGACCATAGGGGGAGACAGTAGGGAGACAGTAGGTTGACCATAGGGGGAGACAGTAGGTTGACAGTAGGGAGACAGTAGGGCGACAGAAGGGTGGCAGTGAAAGAGACAGTAGGGCTACAGTAGGGCAACATTAGGGAGACAGTAGAGCGACAGTGGGGCGACGGTGGGGCAACAGTAGGGCTAGAGAAGGGAGACAATGAAAGAGACAGTAGGGTGACAGAAGGGTGGCAGTGAAAGAGACAGTAGGGCTACAGTAGGGCAACATTAGGGAGACAGTAGAGCGACAGTGGGGCGACGGTGGGGCAACAGTAGGGCTAGAGAAGGGAGACAATGAAAGAGACAGTAGGGTGACAGAAGGGTGGCAGTGAAAGAGACAGTAGGGCTACAGAAGGGTGGCAGTGAAAGAGACAGTAGGGCTACAGTAGGGCAACATTAGGGAGACAGTAGAGCGACAGTGGGGCGACGGTGGGGCAACAGTAGGGCTAGAGAAGGGAGACAATGAAAGAGACAGTAGGGTGACAGAAGGGCGACAGAAGGATGATAGTAGGTTAACCGTAGGGAGACAGTGATGAGACAGAAGGGAGACAGTAGGTTGATAGTCTGAAGACAGTAGGGAGACAGTAATGAGACAGAAGGGGGACAGTAGGTTGATAGTCGGGAGACAGTAGGGGGAGACAGAAGGTTGACCATAGAGGGAGACAGTAGGGAGACAGTAGGTTGACCATAGGGGGAGACAGTAGGTTGACCATAGGGGGAGACAGTAGGTTGACCATAGGGGGAGACAGTAGGTTGACAGTAGGGAGACAGTAGGTTGATAGTAGGGCTGCAGTAGGTTGGCAGTAGGTTGACCATAGGGGGAGACAGTAGGGAGACAGTATAGGGTGACCATAGGGAGACATTAGGGCGACAGTAGGGGGACAGAAGGGAGACCATAGGGGGAGACAGTAGGTTGTCAGTAAGGCTGCAGTAGGTTGACAGTAGGTTGACCATAGGGGGAGACAGTAGGGAGACAGTAGGGAGACAGTAGGGAGACAGTATAGGGTGATAGTAGGGAGACATTAGGGCGACAGTAGGGGGACAGAAGGGAGACCATAGGGGGAGACAGTAGGGGGAGACAGTAGGGAGACATTAGGGCTAGAGAAGGGCGACAGTCAGTGAGGCAACACTGCTAACACCACCATGCCGCCCTGTATAGAAACAGTTAGATGTATTTTATATTGAGTGTAGTAAGTTTTAGTATCTCTCTAAAGACAAATTGAGCAGAAAGAGATGCAGAAAAGAAATGTTGACTCTCTGACTGCTGGAATTGGTTTATGATTTTAGTTATAGCACATAAACTGCAGCAGCGGCGGTCCCTGAGCTGCAAAGTTTGAAATGTGGAGTTTATGACAAGTGCAGAGGATGCGTTTAAAGGTATATTTAATTTGCCTGCCCGAAAGGGATGTGCGCTACACACACACACGCACGCTTTTCTCGTTTCTTTAATTAGATCAAGATTTGATCACATCAAACAGTTCAGTCATCGTGCTCCCTTTTTGGCGATCCCTCCAGCTGTGCTCTTCCTCACATCACTTCTGCCTCCTTCCACAGACGAGACTCAGCGGTCAACGCCCTCCTCTCTGTGTGCAGGTGCCAGAGAATTCCCTGCTAGAATCTCTGACCCCGGTCAAGGAATTACAAAATTATTTTATGGCCTCCTCTCCACTCAGCCAGACTCCAACCAGCTATCCGACTCGCTCAGCCTCCAGCTCTCCCATCTTTGGTACGCTCTTATCACAGTATCACTTCCTTCTCTAAACCACGGCTGCTCACTTCACACATGATCCCTCTCTCTCACTCGCTCGGAAACTTCTACTTTTATCATGAGCTTTACAAAGAACTTGTCTCAGGCGAGAGGTGGAGCAGCCGAGTGCAGCAGACAGTCACAGGGAATCCAGCGGGGGGCATCCCCAAGTGTGTTCACACATCTAGTTCTCCTGGATTTCCACAGACATTACACTAGGAGGCCAGGCAGAGAAAGTCTGCAGAGTGTCTCATTCTTACAGTTGCGTTCACTCATGCAACTCATTCAGAGAAAATACAGAGTTCAGTGCATGTCCGAAATCAGAGCCACAGTAAAGTTCCTAAAAGCTCCACTATGCAGCAATTGCTACACACACCATTATATCATTCACAACAGCTTTACTTGTCATTAGCATCTACAGCGGTTCTGAACAATGATAAGAAAAACAGAAGTGGCCTGACACAGAGGTCAGTTTCCCCTGTTTCCTATGACAGAGGAAGTGGAAGTGATCCCCGCTGTGTTGAAATAGTGAGTTATAAAGGAGTTAGCTTCAAGGTAATAGGAAGGTTAATTCAACCTGCCCCCTATGATGATCACTGATGCTTAACTTAATAGAGAGCAAATATGTGCTGCTTCATTTAACAGATGGCTCTGACTCAGAAAGGAGAGCTTTGGGTACTTGAGCAAGTGATTCAGTGCTCAGGTTATAATTTCATTAAGGTGAAGCTTCTGGAAGGAACTGCAGCTGCCTATCAATTAGACCTTAAGTTGTTTTGTTTGCTGAATCAAGCGTTTGTATCACGTATCTTTCTTGTGCATTTTTTTTATAGGAGAAAGATTATATTTAACGTTTTGAGGGCGGTTAAATGTTCGATAGTTCTTTTTATTACGCTGTAGTAAACCACATTAATACATTATTCTGGTTAATGCATGTGGTGACGTTTTAACTGAAGTCTGTCTTATCTGCTAAACTTTCTAATCACGATCTACACACTGTAAATACAACAGAGCCCATATGTCAGCTGATGTACATAATTAAAAGCTTTATGACAAAGAAATGTAATTAAGGTTCGATATTTCACAGTTTAACCATGAACTTTGTACTTAATAGCTCAATTAAATTTAAATATTAATGCACATCCTTTTTTATTTCTGGCAGATTTAGTTAACAATATGTCTATGAGAGGCTCATGTTGATGTAATTATTATTATTATTATTATTATTATTATTATTATTATTATTATTGTATTATTGGTGTACAATGTTATAACACAATGTTTTCACGATTTTATGACATTCAAACATATCAAGATATAATGTGAAACATCATATGTCCAACGCTCGAAAGGTAGCATCATTTCTCACTGAGCAGCTAAAGTGGAAAATATCAGAAAATATCTTGTTATAATGTGAAAAATATCTTGTTACAATAAACTTTTGACCTTATGCCATAACACTGATTGTGTCGTTGCAGGTGTAGAAGCATAAAGCAGCCTTAAAGGAAAATAACCTTAAAAAGCAGTAGTTCCAAACAAGACTTAAGTCAATGTATTCTGTTACATTCACAGTTAAACTGTGGAAAAACTCAAAAATGCCTCTGCATGATATTCCTCATTAAAAATGTATGACATTACAATGTGACTGTTCCGGTTATGTAACATGTTTTCATATACTGTGTATGTCATTCACGTCCTGACTGCAGTCTCCTCACTGTGCGGCTAATGAAGTGCCTGTGGAAAAAGACGATGGTTTTACCTTTCCAGCAGGTTGTGAATGGCCTTGAACAGGAGAGTCCTGCACTCGTAGGACAGGCCGCACTCCCACAGTCCCTCCTCGGCCACTGAAACACAGGCGGGAAAAAAACACAACCATCAAATTATGAATCCTGATATGTTATTAAACATAAGAATTAAGTGACAGGCAAACATCTACATTCACTTGCTTGAAGGTAATAAACAGCACATAATTCAGCAGCGTGTGTTTATAGCTCACTCGGTAAAAACATGTGCTGATTTGAAAACCTGCACATCACATCAGATATTACCCTCGAAGTATTGTGTGCACGTGTGTGTGTGTGTTTGTGTGCGTGCTTGATGCCTGTGTGTGTGAGTGTGTGCACGTGTGAGTGTGTGTGCTTGATGCCGGTGTGTGTGTGTGTGTGTGTGCAGAGGATGCCTGGCTGTACAGCTGTCAGGTTGGCTGCAGCGACAGCCCAGTCAAACCCCATGCAGTTGTCAAGCCCAGTTAGGAGGAGAATGAAAGTGTGCTTGTATCCGTGCAGCCTGACACACATGCTTGCGTGCTCAGGTCCGTACATGCAAACAAGAGTTTTTGGATCAACTGTTTTTTTTCCACGTGTTTGAAATCAAAGAAATCAGCAGCACTTTGGCTCCAGCCTCTGACGCACCAGCACAGCCAGTTCACATGTGTGTCAAACAACTCTCCTCAATTCTTTTACCCTGCAACCTTATACCACGACTCCCCCCCCCCCCGTCGCCCTTCTCCCAAAAAGCAGGAACACACACACACACACACGTGCGCGCTCACACACACACAGCAGCCAGTTAACAGTGTTTCTCTTTGTTCTTTGCCATATACCTGCAGGGCTGCTGGAAGAACTGGATGATTGTGGGTGGGTGTTTGCTTATAGGGTGGTGGCAAACAAACCAAGCATCACAGAAATACACAAGAAAAAGAATGAGAGGCAGTGGCAGATCGCCTGGGGGATGGGTGGCACATGAGGTTCTCTCTTTCCTCCTCCTCCTCTTATTTCTCTTTCCTGATTTTCTTTGCTCTCCCTTTTCTGCCTGTGTATTCCTTTCTCCTCCTTGGTTGCTTTGTTGATATTTCCCTCCTGTTTTTTTTTTTCCTTCTTCCTCTTCATACCACAGTGAATGAAATTTCCTTACTCGCCAGAATTACCCGGTAACCATGGAAACGCTGGCGGTGAGAACATGGCGCCCTGGCATTCAATTTCAACACTGGTCCCTCCCGCCCCTCACCCTCCTCCTTCTCCTCCTTCCTCTGTTCTATTGCTTCCAACGCCCCTCCACCACCACCGACGCCACCCGCCCCCCACCCCCCACCCCCCACCCCTCATTTACTCCTGCTTCAGGGCTCAGACAGGAAGCTCGCTCGAGCCAGCTCCTCCACAGAGGAGAGAGATAGAGCAGGCACCATGAGCAGAATGCCAAGTCTCCAGCAAATCCAGCTCATTAGCTCTCGCCGTCTCTGTGCCTCTCTCTCACTCTCTCCCGCGCTTAAAAATCCCCCCAAACTTTTCTCCTTTCTCCCCAACTCTGCCATTCCTCCGCCACTCATCTTCATTTACTCGTCATGACTCCCACAGCAGGCTCCTGACCCCCACCACTCAGAAACTGTGTCACCCACTCCGCAAACCTCACGTCCTCCCAGCGCCTCCCATCCAAAAGTTGACAAAACGGAACCGCACGCACCCTGATAAAGACGTTAAGATATAAAACATCCACTTCTCATATCCTAATTCCTGCATTTGATCTTTTAAAAGCCCCTGAAAGAGGAAGAGTGACATGTTCCACACATCCTTAAAGCGGCGGCAGCACAAACATGCAGGCTGGAAACATGCAATCCACATTAGACACTCCTGTTTATACTGTAGTTGTCAAAGAGCCAGCTCACTGCACCATATCAACCCGAGGTGTGACAAATCACTTCTGCAGGCAAACAAGGTCGAGCATCCACACGAGCACACATACATTATAAATACAGCAAAAGGAGTGTGGAATACACTATGATCTGATATATTAAAAACTGGGATGTGAGAGGCATGTACTCGGAGGAATCGCCATGAAACTGTCATTTCACCGACAGTCAGTCAGCGACCAACATGATTTGAGTTTTTGCTGGCTGTT
Organism: Limanda limanda; assembly: GCF_963576545.1. Lineage (NCBI taxonomy): Eukaryota > Metazoa > Chordata > Actinopteri > Pleuronectiformes > Pleuronectidae > Limanda > Limanda limanda. The sequence goes on along the minus strand of NC_083636.1, from coordinate 33,648,851 downwards.
AATCAGAGGAGGAACACAGATGGCCCAGGGGAGAAGCGTGCTGCAGACACTAAATGCACAGCTAAGTGCAATAGGGCTTTACAGCATCGCGATCCATCATTCATCACAGCCTGAGCTACAGGGAACTGCATCATGCCTGAAAGACTTTAAAAGCAGTGCATGTAGTCAACCTCGCTCTCAATTAGATTAAACTGAAGGCTCATCATTTCTGTGTGTTTTTACTGAGAACCACTGATAAACAGCCAGACGTCCCTTTTTTTAAGAAGATGCAGAGACATTTAAAAGTTGTTTACATCCCGATTTTCTGTCCCACGTAAACACAAATGTGATGTTTGATTCCAACGAAAGAAAAATGGATTAAGCTCCAGATTATGCAAGTTACATTTTTAAATTATATATTTATTAATTAATTAGTCTGTAAAATGTTTTAAAAACAGTTTGAAAAAAAGGTATTCATCATCTCTCCATGTGAATCTTCTATAAAAAGCAAATATATTTAATAAACTGTTAATTGCTAATCATCCTATTCGAAAAGCAGACTTATTTTTTGTCTAAAAAACATAATCAGGCAACAATGTCACTTAGACAGTGCGTACCTCCTCCAAGGCTCACTATGAAACCACAATTACATTAACTAGATCTGAATATTTATTTGGATGTGCACAAAATTTCACACACTCATAAATATCATGACTGAGTTTTTTCAGCATGATGTATTAAACATTCTTAAAAAAAAAAAAAAAATCAATGAAAATGTTATTAAACTTCCTATCTTGCAATGTTAAAGAAGGGGTAGAAAAAAATCCTGGATCCCACAAGAATAAATGGGTTCTTTCTCGGGTCATGTACCGCCCTCCTACAAAAACTGACAAACAAACGCAGAGAAATACATGCTGCAATAATCCTTTAATAATAATTATTGTTAGAGTTAAATCCAAATGATCATAAACAAATCTACAGATGTGCTTGAGTGTAGTGTATTTGTGCTTGTGGCGTGTGCATGGATTTTTTTCCCTCACTGTAAGAGAAAAATCAGGTATTTAAATGATCAGCATCATGACAAAACGACCCGTGTGCTGATGTGTTCATGTTCATTTATGCAGTGTGTGTGACAAGTGGCTTCCAAAGTGCCCCAGTGCACATGCAACCCCTGTGCCCGCCTTTGCATGCGTCTGCCTGGGTACTGTACGTGTGTGCGGTTGTGTGTGAGTGTGTGTGCACGGCGAGGTAACGTCCTGACAAATTCATGTTTATTCCACACAACCCCCCCGTCCCCCGTCCCCGTGCCACAATGCTCTTAACTGCAGCACCACCCCAAACACAAACAGGCAGTGATGGAACTGGGTCGCCTCCACCACTCCTCTCTCTGCAGCTTCCACCTCTCCTTCCCGTCCTCTGTATCCAAACCCTGTCTCTCCATCTCTAGCTGCCTGTTTCTCTCTGTCTCTCATCTTCTCATGCGTCTCACAGCATCTCTCCCGCCTCTTCCCCCCCCACCCCGCCACCCCCCCAACTGTGCCGGTCTCGCACCGCTAGGGGGAGTGACCACTCACAACTACAATACTGTGCTAACAAACACAAAGCTGGTATTGATCTGAGAGGGAGAGGAGGCGGGAGTTGAGGTGTGACAACACTCTGTCTCTCGCACGATGACACTTCTCCACACATTTCCTTCCTTCCTTCCCCTCTCCCCCTCTCTCTCTCTACCTCTGTCTCCCTCTCGTTTGTTCATTTGTCCTGGATCAATAGCACCAGCAGACTTGGCGTCCAGTGGTGTCTCTGGATTGTGCCGGCTGTGGACTCTCACTTGGCAGTTTGTGTGCATGTCACATTGTGTGTATGTGATTTCACACAAAACCCCAGCGCCACTTTACTAATTAGCTGCTCTGCTGCATGTCTGAGCAGAGGTGGGTCTCTGCTGCGTGTGTGTGTGTGTGTGTGTGTGTTTGTGTGTGCGTGCCTGTGTGTAAACATAACTTACTATATGTGCTTTTCCGATAAGAGAGAATGATTACAAGGCTGCGCAACTGGACAGAGAGTGAAAGAGAAATAAAGGGACGAGAAAAGAGGAAGAATATTGACGATGGTGATGATGCGTCTCTATTGTTTTTGTGTGTCTGTGGATGTGAGAGTAAGTGGCAACATTTACTGTGATAATCATCAGAGCATCATCTTGATACCAAAACACTCAAATTCATCCATATGAGTTCAAGATTTTCAGCCTATAATCAAATATTAATTAATTACTTCAATTTAAGCTTTATAATTATTATTTTGTTGACTTAAACATTTACATCTAACATCTGTAAACACTATAAACATCTCAGAAACATGATCAGGTGGGGTAAGACAATGAAATAAGAATTGGGGCGAGGGCACTTGATCCTTCCTCAGCACAGACAACGTGACCACCCATGTGGATAATGTCAGGTATGTGCTCTGAAGAGAAACTACACATGTAAATGACACGTCTATAATCGTGTTAGTGTCGTGTAAAGCTCTCATTGCGTTTTAAACGGCACCACCTGTCGTGACGTGAGCGTTAGCGGCTCGCGAACGCGCCGAGACGCTGAATGAGATCTGAAGATGTCAAATGAGAAAACTGTAAAAGCAGAGAACAGTCTGGACAGCGAGCAAAAAAAAGTGATTGTTGATACGGATATAAGAATGCAATCAAACCCTGCACAGGCTGTATATTATTTCTGCTTTAATGCAACAATTTGAGTTTTGTTTTTAAAGTAATTAATTGATTGGCACGTTTAGACAGTTATCCACTCCCTCCTCTCTTCTTGTTTCTTGCTTCTCTACACTCAGTTGTATTTTCCAAAAACAAATGGGGGGAAATTCCCACTGAGAAAAGATGTGAATCAGTTTGCTGAAATAAGCAAGCAGTCGCCAATTTCTCATTTAACACTCACACAAACATTACAGTATCATAAAGTTATACCGTTATTCGTGTAGAGGGAGACACACAAAGCCCAGAAGGAGCTATTTAGAAATCTTTGCGTATATAATAACAGCGGTTCATTGTCTTCGTGCTGGCTGTTAATACGGCAATAATATGCTGTGTTATGCTGGCACTGAGCAGAAGACAGGTAGAGGAGAAGTTCATTCATGGAAAGAAGAGGAACAGCTTGACAGTACGGTCCATTTACCAGTGTGGGAAGTTTTTCTAGAAGGATATTAGGAGAACTTTTCCAGGAGTTTATTATTCAGGAACTTTACTTCCATGTCCACTGGAAAAACCTGCTTCTGCATGAGCTCCAGTTTGAGGTGTGGCAGGTAAATATGAACATGTTAATTCATTATTAGGTTTGTAAAACATAAGGTTTTGAGTTTGGCTGTTGAATATTTTTGTTCAAAAGGTCAAAGCTTTGCTATATGTTTATTTTTAATTCGGTTATTGTCCCTCACTTAAAGTTTTTAAGACTCAAGAAAACTGTGTTAGAAACGCGCCCACTCACTCGCTATAAATCACACATTTTAATGGTGTATTCTCACATGGGCCGCTCAACTATTGTTCCCGAAAATGTTACAAAATTCAGAGAAATGTCCAGACTAGTCTGAAAACAGCTTTAATCTTATTTCCTCACATCTGGACGACGATGCTCTGTCCACTTTCCTTCAGTTTTTCAAACTTTTCCTCATTTCCCACTTTCTCGCTCTTCGGCCCGTACCACAGACGTCTAGACGCTGGGGCCGTCCTATCTTCATAAGCCTGCACTTAATGAAGATGCCTCATGTTGGTGGAGACTTGCTCCGCTGCCTGCTCTATAATCCAATCACATTCCTAAAATGGGATTAAAGTCAATGGCTAATGAAGCTGAAAACAGCAACCTGCAGGGAGAGTGAGACAGAATTCAGCAGATGTCGCTCTATCAGAGACTGAGATGCTCAGAGACACCTTCAGGGGAGGACCTGTCCACCCTGTGCTCCATGCAGCCGATGGCTTACATCATAGCACAGAAGATCAAGTTCGGGACTTTTCCGATGTTTCAGCCAGTCATTGTTGACTCAATCCAAACTGTAACATCTCAGATTGTTATCTTCTGGGGTGAAGCCAGGTTTAATCTCTCTGTGTTTGCTACCATAACAGAATACGGACACTTCCAGGCTCTGTGTTGAAAAACAAGCTTGTTTGACATCAGACGTACATTTCCATGGAATTTGGAAACATTCTCCGTCCATCAGTCTCAAAAGATTAAAAGATAATACAGGCTTTTATGTGCACCTGTCAAATTTGTTCAGCTTTCTCAATTTGTCCTGATCACAGACACATGGGTATCTTATATAACTGCGGAGAGTTTTGTGCTCTGTAACAGCAGCTAATTCTTTGCTTGAGCCCACTCTCTCTGGCTTAAGAGGAAGACTGTGGAGCGGGAGCCGAAAGAAAATCTGAGCACCATTTTGTCTGTGTGCTACATCGAGGAAAGGAGCCGCTCTGCAGACCCAGGTGGTCTGTTATTGCTCCTGTGTTTTTTCTCTGGTTTGAGTCACAAGAGCATCAAGCTGGCAGGCGAGAAAGAATAACTTCACACTCAGAGCAATTTACAGGACCAGGCGAGGTCAATTAAACAGCTGGCACTGATGGTAAAAGGAGGACATGGCATCCGATCCAGCTTTTTGTAAATGCATGTGTTTTCCAGTGTACATGTATGCTGGATTAAACATACAGAGGTTATACTTGTTGAAACACAATGCATGACGTGTAACAGGTTCTGATTTCAGCCTGAACATTTTCATTTTGCACCACAACATAGACAAGGACAGACTTTCTCACCTTAAATCTATCTACTCTTCAGATCATTACCCCTGTCCATGTCACCCTCATACTCTTTAGTGACGTGATCTCCCAAAACTTTTATCAACACCCCTTAACTCAACACATCAGTATGTGTCTGTCGCGCTTGTAGTCACAATTTGAAAAATTCAGATGGCAGTGAACCAGCACCTCTGCTGGCTTTTGAACAGGAAAATACTTATTTTAGCTTTTTCGGTACATGTCAGGTTAGATTTACAGCTTCTGGTTAAATCCACGAATTCTGGCAGTGTGCTTTTCAAATTCTTACAGTCTCTCTATAGCTGTCCCTCTGTACTGCTTATCCTTTTAAGAGTCACAGCGGGCTGAAGCCAATCCTACTGCTGGCATTGAGCAAGAGGCACGGTTCACCCTGGACAGGTCGACAACGTATCGCAGGCATCAGACATACACAAATGCAAACACCACACAGAAAGGCCCCGGGCCAAGCTGGGATTCGAACCAGAAACCATCTTGCTGTTCTGTGCCCATTATCCATATAGCCCAACAAACATACACTGAGTACATATATGTAATGTCAAACAAGCTGAACGCACACATGGCAGGCACTGAGACCCAGGAAGCCCAGAGAGATGGACAGAACAAGGGGCAGTAGTGACAAAGAGGAGGAGGAGGAGGAGGAGGAGGAGGAGGAGGAGGAGGAGGAGGAGGAGGAGGAGGAGGAGGAGGAGGAGGAGGAGGAGGAGGAGGAGGAGGAGGAGGAGGAGGAGGAGGAGGAGGAGGAGGAGGAGGAGGAGGAGGAGGTTCAGAGAGACTGAAGGGATGAGGGGGAAATCTGGAATCAATTAGGTGACTGAGATGGAGTTGCTTGCATAGTTGTGGGAGTGAGTCAGACAGAGAGGCAAAAGAAGGGTGTGAGTGTTGTGCCATGAGAGTACGTATCTGTATAAACACAAGCTCACAAAAAGGCAACTGCGCCATTTCCCAGCTTAGTATTTAAGAAAGTAACGGTCCACACATCTATTCTGTCCATCTCCATGTTTTGCTCCATCTTATTCCCCCGACAGATGCACTCTGGAGTCGAGTTGCAGCCAGAGAAGCCCCACCTCTCCCGAGCTAAGGTCAAAGTGGAGGGTAAGAATGACTGGCTGGCAGCGGCCGAGGCCATGTCAACACAGCAGCGCTGAATAATCCCTTACACAACTTCCCCTCATTACTTCTACGCACACCGAATTCACTGCTAAATGTTTTTTTTTTTCCCCCATTGCTGGATATGACGACAGGGGAATTTGACTTCGAAAAAAACTTTTTAGAGCACACGCAGAAAGAGCAGTGAGGATCTGGCTGTGCGTGCAGCTGAGGTTTGCAGGAAAAAAATCTGAATATGCAGACATGTGCATAGAATATATCATGTCACACGTTGAAGTCACACACAGATTGTGGGTTTTTCACATGAGCTCTGCTGCACAGCACGTCACACTGCTTCCAGCAATGTGAATATACTTGGAGCCTGGAGCACCTCTGCTGGCGTGCAAGAGGAGGAGGAGGAGAGGACAGAGAGTTGAAAACAAGGGAGTGCGAGTGTTACTGTGAGTGTGTGTGCTTCTGTAAAGCAGCGAGAATAACAGGAGGTATGGAGAAGAGAAGCAGACGGACAGAGGGATAAAGTGACCAGGTGTTATTCTCCGAGGGCTCATTCTCTCCACGCGCACACAGGGACCTTTTCCACAGACAAACATTTTAAGCACTCCAGAGTGAGGGAATCGTCATGGCAATGTGCAGGAAACAGGGTGGAAGATAAATAATTGAACAACAAAGAGGGATGATTCCAGGCATGATGTTACCGCGCCACGCAAACATGAGCGAGCCCCAGCCGCTCACAGCTCCGATTTTCTCATCATGTAAACGAGAAAGGAAGAACGTCAGTCCTGGCCTTTCACTTTCTGAGCGATAGAAAAGGTTTTGTTTGTATTTCTACAGAATATTGTTCATTTGTCTTTCATTTAATAAACAGAAATAGAAAAGTTTCAGTTCCTGCAGTTGCTCTTTAGTGTGATGCTGCACGTGACTCCACAGAGACTGTCATTAGTAAAAGAGCATGTTGACGGTGTCATTTATTATTGACAAAATGTTTATGGTATTTGCGCGGAGTCAATGTTGGTAAATAAAGTGACTGTTACACCGGCATCGAGAGCAAAGTGCGATTATTCTCTAATATAAAGCACCGTAATATGTGGAGAGGTGAAGATTAGAGGCTCAGGCCGTGTGGAGGAATGTCATGGAGAGAGGAATAAAAACAACGTTAGAGTAAAAGAGGAGAGGAGAAAAGATAAGATGGGGAACTATGGCAGGAGAGTCCTAACAGATGAGGTTTAGAGATATAAACGGGCTCGGTATGATGCTGACAGTTAAACAGTGTGTAGGCCTCTCGCCAGCCCTGACAATCAAATAAAGAGCCAACTGTGCAAAGAAAAGCCAGCAACAGTATTATCCCACATTCTTATGTAATTTGACAGTCACTTAGCTCTTTCACTGCAACACACACACACACACAAAGACACACACACACACACACACAAAATCTTTTGATGTTTGGCTTGCTGCGGACGAATGGATGCTAAGTGATAAGTGCCAAATGTTTTCCCATAAGTCAGTGGGAAATAAATAAATGAATGGCACTTGGTGTCTAAACTGTTTTGCACATTTTTTATTGTGCTCTTGTGGAATCACAATTAGAATATTGGATTTCATCACAGAATTAAAAGTTTAAAAAAAATAGATTCATTCAAATCTGTAAGCACATTTATATATTTATATTTGTTAATTCGTGTTTTCAGCTGATTGTGGCGAGGACGACATGTATTTATAGTTTGTGTTTACAGATGTTTACAAGTGGTGATGGTCCGCATGACGGCATAATAATCCACGTATCCTTGGGCCTTTAATACCTGAATTTGATGCCTCTGTGCTTCATCTGAATTATATCATGTGACCCTGGGTGGATGTTATACTGTCAGATATACTGTCAATGGGCCATAAGGGCATTAAACAAAGTGAGTGCAGGAGAGGAGAGGCCACCTGATTTTATATATTTTTTGCATTAAAAGACCTTAACAAGTATATTCCAATGTACGCAGACCATAATACTTCTCTCTATAGACAGATGTGAATGTGAATATGTAGAATAAATGAGGTTTATAGTTGCCCGCAGGTTAACAGTCCTTGTGGAGAAACACAGAGGCAGATCACATTGACCAAAATGCCTTGGCTAGCTGCTTTTTAACATATCTGCATTGTTAGGCAGATAGCTGATTATAGAGATGAGCCAAAATAACGTCTGAATCTAAAACACCTATTGCCTAAGTATAGCTGTTTGGGTTTTGTGTGGAGAAACACGTGGACTCGACTGGAAACTGTGTGCGAAAAAACTAAATGTAGAGTCTTGGCCCAAATTATGCTGAGTACACACGAAGTCCCAAAATATTGGTTGTTACCCCCAGAGGCTCAGAGACTCCTCGGCAGCTGATGGGCTCTGAAGATAGTTGTGGAGTGGAAGAGTACACACACAATAGCTCGGGCTGTGCAGAAGCGAGTGTGTGACGCTAACTCAGAAAATGCCACACACAGAAAATATCAAATTAACATGAAAGGCGAAACAGCCCTTAAACCTTCACCTCTCCATAAAAAACACAGCGCCTGCCCTTTTCTTCAGACTTCCACCTCGTGTGACTTGTTTCTCTTTCCTTCTCCCCAACCGTGTCATCGACTTGACACTGAACTCTGCCCGTGTCTGCTCAGACTGAATCCACCGGCTGACTCCCTCCGGGGCCACACAGCCTGCTCGCGCTCGGCTCACACCACGGCACCACATCGGGGCGGGTTATTGACGAAAAGAGACGCTTTGGACTCGTCGTTCCACCAGACAAGGCGTTTGTGAAGTGGGAGACGAGAGATCGACTGCAGCTAAAGTGGCCTTTTGTCTGTCTGTCGTGTGCGGAGCCGTCTCCGGGGCACCAGGTCAGTTCAGGACCTTGATGTTTGGATTCAGGTGGAGCGAAGCGATGCCGTCCTTTTGCGGAGCTCACCTGCAGCTGTCAAAATAATCTGTCACATGTCAAACAGCTAGCGGACGCAGTATCTGATAGATTTCAACAAAGAGAAGAAGAGAACACCTTTCTGATTACAAGTAAATGGAAATTTTCTGAATAATGCAACTATACCCGGGTCACAAACTCTTTGAGGTTCTTCCCTCCGGCAGGAGACTGCGGGCCATCAGGACTAAAACCGCCCGCCACAAGACCAACTTCTTCCCTGCTGCAGTTGGCCTTATCAACAAGGCCCGGGACCCCCCCCTGACTTGGACTCTTATCCCGCACCCACGTGTCAATTCTGTGTTACATTAACACACATAACATAACAGTATATTGCATATTGCACATCCCCATTTCTCTCCTGCTTTGCATTTTACTTTTTATTTAACTTTTTTTATCTTGTATATACCTGTTTTTGCATTTTACTCTTTATTTAACTTTTATGTCTTGTATATATATTTGGTTTATATACAATTATTTCTTTCTTATGGGAAGTACTTATTGTGTTTTTATGCTTTAGGTTAAATGTATGCACCTTTTCACCAAAGAAAATTCCAGGTAGGTGTAAACCTACTTGGCAATAAATCCTTTCTGATTCTGATTCTGATTGTGATTCTGATAACACTGTGTGAGCGATTCATATTCACGGTGACGTTGTTACACGTTAAAACTAAATAGGCTAAATTAAAATATAAGAGCATTATATCATTAATCAGTGCAGCATTCGCCAGGGATGCTGGAGCTAGCCGCGTAAAAAAGGGCCTGATTCTGTGGTGTTGACCCTCATGTTAAGCCACAGACACTTGAGCACCTCATTAGAAGTGAATGGGCCTCGAGGTTGGAGGCAGGGCGGCTATTGAGAGGCTTAGCGGGACTCCACAGGGCTTCCTAACTGCCACTAGAGGGGGAGAGGAGGGAGACGGAGAGAGAGAGAGAGAGAGAGAGAGAGACTGATTGACAGCGTCTCCACCTCCCCCCCCTCTCCCTGCAAGGATTGTGGGAGAGATGGAGCGCTCACCTCGCTGCAGGCAGTAGCAGTTCATTCATTCATTCGCAGCAGTGCCTGCATGGTGTGTCTGCTCCATTGAGAAGTTAATGTAAAGAATGAGGACACATTTCTCAGGCAGGTTCTCAATAGTTTAGAAGCAATTTAAAAAAAATGACAGCTGAGATGCCTCATGTCAACTGTGAGGACGTGTTGAATTCAATCTTTTCAGAGCAGCAACAGTTTGACAACGATATTCACAGCCGCGGTGTTGCATGTTGTGGCCACAGTTCGAACCATTTTGTCCAATTTGCACCGGCGCCACAGGGTGTTAAGTTACCGTTTATTTGTTTACGGCTGCAGGAACGAGACGGCTGCAAATTAGATAAAGTAACACTTGATCTTCTTTTTCTTTCATTTTCAACCACACTGAATGCACCTATCATTTTGTACATAATATGATGTATGATGTGGTTTTTTCAATCGACGCCACTTAAAGTGAAATGGCGCTGAGTTTAATATCACAAGGTTAATAAATATAGCACAAGAGGAAAGTCATGATTTTTCAATAAAATGATGTCGTAATTTTAGGCTCCATGTCATTTTACAGGGGGGAAATCAGATATCGCCTGTTGTTCAATTGAGGGATGTGGAGCATCTTGTCAAATTGTACTTTAGTTAATAACAAAATACTTGATTTGGCTCATGAGCACCACAATATCATACGTATCAGGACTTTGTTAACCTCACTGACCTCTAAGCCACTTTGTTATTTCGTAGTATTATGACTTTTGTTCTAATTAACAACCTTATTCTCAATTTAATTTTCCTTAATTAAGTCACTTATACTCAGAAAAGGGTGAAAATTCGACCAATCCAAAGAGAGAAACAATCCAGACTTATTACCTTAACTTATTATCAGAAATGATCGCTGCAGACGGGATCTCATTATCCCAGTTTCTTTTAACACTAGATTCTAGTACTCTGTCTTTTGATCCAGATGTGAGGTTAAACAATATTAAAGATACAGATATGGATGAGGGCGCATTTAAGTTTCACTGGTATCACAAAGCAGGGATTTTCATTCCAAATGGAAGAAATTAAAAAGGGGGAAAAAACAGGAACCTAAAAATAAAATACAAAACTGAAAACCAAACAGCTATTATTGTCTTTTCAGGCCTGTGTTTAACTTCTTTCACTGCTTTAGTGGTTCAAAATGTGACTGAGCTCATTCCTGACAGACAGCCGAGGCTAAGAGTCAACATGTGGAAGCTTTCAGTCTCCGAAAAAAAACTCAAAGTAATTTTCATAATTGCTTATTGTTTTACCAAACAGCTGTGGCCCCTATAGGATAAATAGCAGCCATTGTGGAGGCATTGATTGAATGGTTACTGCAACAAAATCAGCATTTCTATGCTGGTCATAAAAAAACGCCCGGGGAGAAAATCAATCTGTGCGTTGTGGTCACCTGATGCAGACGGAGAGGCCTCTGAGGCTGCTGGCGCGTCTTCAAACGGGAGGAAGCAGGGAGACAACAGCCGCATTCATCCCACTTAATCCTCCATCATTTATTCAAAAATATATTTACATCATATGGCTTCATTTTTGATGTTAAACAAATTTTGCTTTAGTCGGCGTATATGTCCTGAAGCGACATAAACTCAATGTTCGAGTCAGCCTGAAATAAGATGAAGAGGAGGGCTATTTTTAAATAGAGCTAACATGGGGGATTTTTGTTCTCAAAGTATTTCATTATTGTTGAGGTTTTTGCCATGTACTTTAATTGCTGAAAGCTTTTGAAGAACATTTTTAGTATTTATACTGCTTTGTATCATGTGATGAGATATGATGACACACAGTCAGGCCAAGTCAATTTGATGCAGTTTTTCCCTTTCTCAATAACAATTATCTAATACCATTACATTTATGAAAAATAACAACTTATGCAACATATTTTTTACAGTTGTCTGCTACTAACCCTCAATGGAAGAGATGATTGCCATCATTGCTGTGTGTCTCGGCTGAGAGTAAACAACTTGAAAAACTAATGCATGCAGATTATGAGTGCCATTTCATTATCTAGTTTGACAATCGTAACTGAAAAAGAACACAAATACATAAATCTAGGGGAAACACAACTATTACTTCCTTTAAATAGCGGTTAATGTGCACTTCCAGCGTGAGACATTACCAAGTTGCAGATATCTTAGCTACCTCTGGCTAAACGTTACACAACCGGAAATTACTTCTGCATCGCTGCTCGTAAAACAATGCTCGCCAATGGCAGTTCGGCGCAGCTTCTGTTCTGGTGCGGTGAAGAAGAAGTGACTTATAGGAAAAGAAAACCGCAGTTTTAACCGGGTGATACTAATTTACTTATCGGATCGGGTCATAGATTTGCGCACTCACTGATGCCCAACATCGCAGATGACTGACCCGACGTTCGGGATTTCCAATGCTGGTATCAGTATCGGAAGATCGTAGGACTCTATGGTGCACCAGGTGTAAAACAGAGTCTATGTTTCAGTGATATGAGTGTACAATAAATAATTTGTAGA